>NC_141476.1:24357989-24572459 GCF_009769465.1 Tauraco erythrolophus | reverse complement strand
GGGCACTCTAGGAGGGGTCTGGTAGTATGTGGGTGTCGCTGTATGTCGCTGTTGAGATGGACACGACACGCACAAGTCCAAGCAGTGTTCATCAGTGTGTGTGTTTATTGCAGGTCCCAGCACTTTCACACTAATTCTGACAGTGCACACGACGTAAGCGTTAGGTGATTGGTTACCTACAGCTGTGCACGCGCCTTCGCCTAATACACCGTTGGTGATCACGCGCTCTATATAATCCAAGCCAAATTCATTACCTCTATGCAATTAGTGCAAAAAACACAGTCCAGTTTCTTATCTTACAGTTCCTCCTTATCTTACGGTTCCCTGGCTCTCCCAGCACCTGCAAGTTGTTTCCATTTCTCCTGTTCAGGGAGTTTCCAGCTCTTCATGGGTACACAGCAATCTCTCCAAGGTCAATTTCTTCATCTTCTGTCCTGGGATCCATGACCTGCTGTAGTTTCCCACAATTCCCCCTTTTTGTATTTGTGCTAAAAAAAATTGCTCTGACAGTTTGCTGCAGGGCCCTTTGCAACAAACTGACCAGACAGGGCCACATTAATAACTCAACTACAGCAATAATCAGAATTAACAGCCCTGTTTTTAGCAATGATAACAACCAGCCGGACAGTCCCCATCCCCTGAACAATTTATTCAGCCAGTCCCATCCGTCATCCGCTTGCAATTTCTTAACTCCATCTTTCAGGAGCTGTATGCTCCTGTGTATTCATACAGCACATTCCTTCAAAATCTTCACCTTCATGTCCCTGCGCCAACAATAAAAAATTTGCCGCTCTATTTTGCAGTGTAGCATGCCCAACACCAGTTAATAAATCGCTCAGTGCTATTGGTGTAGCACTGGTTTGCTCACTCAGCCAACATCCCGGATTTGTTGACTTCCTTAAGGCCGCTGCTGCTGCAACCCCAGGTGCTAATGCTGATGCCGCTGTAATTTCTTCAGGCCCCCAAAAGGTGACCTGGTCATCACAACCGGATTCAAATTGATGGGTATTTCGTTTTACTCGCTCCTTTTTATTGTGAATCATTGTGAGGTTGGGCGTTAGCAACGTAAGCCTTCCAAGGCTGCACAGTCCACCGCTGAGTTTCAACGGAAGCCCACCTCATGCTCTATCCCCACAAATCAAAAATATTTCTTCAGGCAAAGCAACTGGCATGTTAAAGGACCTTGAAACATTAGCAGAAGTATTAGTTACACCAAGCAGTAGCATTTCTATGGACAGGTAATGTGGCATTCACATTTTGACCTGTCCTTGCGGTATTATATGTATAATTAAACATTACACAAGCATCCATAAAAACAGATCCCAATAGCTCCAGTTCCTGTGGTTCCTGTGTTACTTGAGGCAAATGTGCATGCACCGCATCCCAGTTACCAACATTCCCTGAGGGCGCAGACCTATTACAGGGTCCCAGTGTAATCGGACATGGCCACACATCCAAGGGCAGCCCCACCAAACAGGTAGAGAAAGGGTTTTCAGGGTTCGCAACAGAAAGGCAGAGTTTCCTGCTGCGTTACATTTGACAAAGTTACCCATACATTCTGCTTTGGTTGCTGGATCATCCATCCTTCAACGAGGTAAACTTTCCACCCCAGGCTGGACACAATGAGCAGGAATCCACGGGGGGCCACCATCTGTCGAGACACAAGCATACCCTCGTGCCCAGATTATCAGATCACAGGGATCAGACCACTGACCTGTCTGTAGATCCCGAACCCTAACGTTGACTCCTGGGGACATCCCACAGGTGGTGGTTAATGAACCAAAATGACGTATTGTCAGGGGTTCCTGAGAATCATCAGAAACCTGTAAAAAATTCAAGACATACATAGCTTTGTATGCTATCTTCGAGCCTCTGGAGGATCCCATGCCATTCCCCTTTTTGTTTTTGCAGAAGCCGTTTTAATGTGCCATGAGCACCTTCGACAATACCTTGTCCAGTGGGAGAACGGAGGATACCAGTAACGTGAGTCACACCCCACAGCTGTAAAAATGAATTAACTTTTTCAGACAAATAGGCTGGACCATTATCTGTTCTTAGCTGATGCAGGACTCCAGCAGTAGAAAAAGCCCGTTGCCAATGGCGAATGGCATCTTTGGCAGTTTCTCCCATGTGACCAGTAGCTGTGATGACCAAGGAAAACGTGTCAATAGACACATGGACAAATCTTAATCTGCCAAATTCAGCAATATGAGGAACACCTGTTTGCCAGATCCGGAGGGCCCGCAACCCTCTAGGGTTGGTCCCATAGTAGTGAGGGACATGTTGGCCTTGGCAGTCAGGACATGCAGCGACAATAGCATGAGCCTCAGCATTGGACAAGTGAAATTGTTGTCTCAGGGAACGACAGCCCTGATAAAAAAAAATTGATGAGAAGCAATAGCTTGTTGTTTAATGTTTGGAGAAGGTCCCATTGCTACACCTGATACTAGTGCATCTGCTCGTGCATTTCCTTCCACCAAAAAAACAGGAAGGGTCGTATGACTCTTAATATGTAATACGTAATAAGGAGAGTGTCGCTTTTGAATTTCAGTCCATAATAGTTTTAAAATTCCAAAAAGTTTTCCTGAGTAACATGACCAAGGATGGCTCTGTCTAACTGTTGCACTAACCCAGCCACACAGGACAAATCAGTAACAACGTTAACAGGACAAGAAAATTGCTGAAATATCATAGTCATGGCCCTCATTTCAACAATCTGATGAGAGCCTTCTTGGGATTCCACCCTGTTCTGCCATTGATGTCCATCGTACCAGGCAATAGCAGCCTTCCCTGTTTTTTCTGAACCGTCAGTGAACACCGTGGGACCAAGCACAGGGTCAGATTGGCTTAATTGGTTTTGTGCCAGTCAAATCTGGCCACCCATTTTTATTAATGGCTGTGAGGGCTGGTGATAACTAATTTGACCTGTGTAATTTGTCATTGCTGCTTGAAGTGCTGAACTGTTGGCAAGGCACCATTCAAAATATCCACTTTGTACCGGTATCACAATGGATCTCTTGCCAACAACTCCACACAACGAGCTCTACTTTTCATAATAATTTGAGCTAAAAGTTCAAAGAGGTCAGGAGCAGTTTTCTTAGTTTGAAAGGGCAGAAAGGCCCATTTTAAAACATGCAAGGGATCTTGCTGATCAGAATTCCATGGTGCAAGCATTGCAAACGTGTCAGATCATCTATCAAAACAAACACTTGTACTGATACAGTTAAATCAGTTCTCCATGCATGTTTTTGCGTGATTGTCTGTTCCACCTCTTCAATTACTTGTTTTGCTTTGGAGTTAGAACTCGTGGTGCAGAAATGTCCGAGTCCCCTTTTAACAACTCCAAAAGCGGTTGTAATTTGGAAGACGTCAACCCCAAATAAGGTCGGACCCAGTTGATCATCCCTGCTAGTTTTTGCACATCATTCAGGATTTTTACATCTGTTTGCAACTGAACTGGTTGTGGCATTATCGTTTGATCTAACACCTTGTTACCAGGTACAACCATGGCTGCTGGTGTTGCACTTTTTCTGCGGCAATCACCGATCCATGGTATTGTAATGACTTTTGTGCTTCAGCCTCCATTTCAGCCAGCATTACCTGCGAAGGTGCGGCTAGTAAGATGTTGTCCATATAGTGATAACAATACCTGGATGGAAACGCAGCTCCAACAGGGCTCAAGGCTTTCACTATAAACCACTGACAAATAGTGGGTGAATTTTTCATACCTTGTGGTAAAACTATCCAATGAGACCTTTTGGCTGGTTCACTGTTGTTCACTGAAGGCACTGTGAATGCAAATTTCTCCATGTCCTGGTTTAGCAAGAGGAATAGAAAAAAACAATCCTTTAAATCCATGACTACAATTTCCCATTGCATTGGAATCATAGTTGGTGAGGGCAACCCTGGTTGCAAGGCCCCCATTGTTGCCATCACCTCATTGATCTTTCTTAAATCATGCAACAAACGCCATTTTTCTGATTTCTTTTTGATCACGAATACAGTCGTGCTCCAAGGGCTGTGAGAGACTTCTATACATCCTGCAGCCAATTGCTCTTTAAGCAGAAGGTGCAGGGCTGTGAGTTTTTCTTGACTGAGGCCACCCAATCAGGCTTTTCTGTTATCACTGGCACTGATAATGCCAGTGTGGGCTGTGTTATGCCCTGCAGCACAGTGACCCCTATTAAAAATCTGTTGTAATTTTCACCCCCCATTGTCAAAGACAGTCCCTTCCCCACAAATTCAAGGGTGCTGTGGTCACATAGGGTCTCATAGTGGCCTTCTGTCCCTCAGGGTTACTAATAAGGACAGGCTTGGCAGTCATAAAACTCTTAGCAACCCCCCCAAGGCCCATTACTCCCATATTATTTGACACTAAAGGCCAGGTATGAGGCCAGTCACGTTGCGCGATGATGGTGACATCAGCTCCTGTATCCAACAAACCCATTAGTTTTGTCTGCGATGGGGTTGCATGATCAAAGTGTGCAAGTAAGTGTGCAAATCATTCGTGGTCTCTTGTCGGTGACAGTCTGGGACCAAAAAACAGATGGTTTCCCTGTAGATCCAAATCTGTTGTTGCCGCGAACAGTCTGCTCTGTTCTAGGAACACAACTCGCAAAAGGCACAAGCTGAGCAATTCGAGTCCCTTTAGTAATGGTTACTGGTGGTGTTGCAGTAGATACCATAGCACAGATCTGTCCTGTGTAACTTTCCATGACCATCCCACATGTTGATTGGGCTGATTAGAACCCAGGAGGGCTAACTCCACAGGGAATGCACTAGGTCCTCCCTCTATTTCCATCACAGGCGGATCCTTATTAACCAGTGCCCCCAGTGCTTCAGTCAAGTCCCAGTCTCCAACCTCCATTGCTTTTTTTCTAACCACATCCCAAAAACGTACTGCATTCCTTGGCTGAACCATCACTGTAGCAGGTGGCAACTCCCATGACTGGGGTAAGGGAGGCCGACACAGTAGACCCACCTGTTTTCCCGCCCGCTTTGCAGAAATAGAGTCATAGAATCATAGAATGGTTAGGGTTGGAAGGGACCTTAAAGATCATCTAGTTCCAACCCCCCTAACCCTTGAACACTTCCAGGGATGGGGCATCCACAACTCTCTGGGCAACCTGTTCCAGTGCCTCACCACCCTCAATGTAATAAATTTCTTCCTTACATCTAATCGAAATCTCCCCTTTTTCAGTTTGAATCCATTGCCCCTTGTCCTATCACTACACGCTCTTGTAAAAAGCCCCTCTCCAGCTTTCCTGTAGCCCCCTTTAGGTACTGAAAAGCTGCTATAAGATCACCCTGGAGCCTTCTCTTCTCCAGGCTGAACAGCCCCAAATCTCTCAGCCTGTCTTCATAGCAGAGGTGCTCCAGCCCTCGGATCATCTTCGTGGCCCTCCTCTGGACCTGCTCCAATAGCTCCATGTCCTTCTTGAGTTGGGGACTCCAGAGCTGAATGAAGTATTACAGAGAGGGTCTCATAAAAGCAGAGCAGAGGGGCAGAATCACCTCCCTCAACCTGCTGCCCATGCTGCTTTGATGCAGCCCAGGACACGGTTGGCTTTCTGGGCTGCCAGCGCACATTGCCGGCTCATGGTGAGCTTCTCATCCACCAGCACTCCCAAGTCCTTTTCCTCAGGGCTGCTCTCAATCCATTCTCCGCCCAGCCTGTACTTGTGCTTGGGATTGCCCTGACCCACGTGCAGGACCTTGCACTTGGCCTTGTTGAACTTCACGAGGTTCTCACAGGCCCACCTCTCCAGCCTGTCAAGGTCTCTCCGGATGGCATCCCTTCCCTCGAACGTGTCCACCACACCACACAACTTGGTGTCATCTGCAAACTGCTGAGGGTGCACTCAATCCCACTGTCCATGTCTCCAACAAAGATGTTAAATAGCACTGGTCCCAGTACTGACCCCTGAGGAACACCACTCGTCACTGGCCTCCACGTGGACATTGAACCGTTGACCACAACTCTTTGAGTGCGACCATCCAGCCAATTCCTTATCCACTGAGTAGTCCATCCATCAAAACCATGTCTTTCCAGTTTAGAGACAAGGATGTCGTGTGGGACAGTATCAAATGCTTTGCATAAGTCCAGGTAGATCATGTCAATTGCTCTTCCCCTATCCATCAATGCTGTAACCTCATCATAGAAGGCCACGAAATTAGTCAGGCACAATTTGCCCTTCATGAAGCCATGTTGGCTGTCACCAATCACCTCCCTGTTTTCTATGTGCCTTAGCATAGTCACCAGGAGGATCTGCTCCATGATCTTGCCGGGCACGGAGGTGAGACTGACTGGCCTGTAGTTCCCTGGGCCTTCTTTTTTCCCCTTTTTAAAGATGGGGGCTATGTTTCCCCTCTTCCAGTTATTGGGAACTTCACCAGATTGCCACAACTTCTGAAATATGATGGATAGTGGCGTAGCAACTTCATCTGCCAGTTCCCTCAGGACCAGCGGATGCACCTCGTCTGGTCCCATGGACTTGTCCACCTTCAGGTTCTTAAGATGGTCTCGGACCTGATCTTCTCCTACAGTGGGCGGTTCTTCATTCTCACAGTCCCTGCCTTTGCCTTCTGTGGCTTGGGCCATGCCGCTGGAGCTCTTGCCAGTGAAGACTGAGGCAAAGAAGTCATTGAGAACCTCAGCCTTCTCCGTATCCGGGTAGCCAGGTCCCCCGTTTCCTTCCGGAGAGGGCCTACATCTTCCCTAGATCTCTTTTTATCACTGACATATCTATAGAAGTTTTTCTTGTTGCCCTTGATGTCCCTGGCCAGATTTAACTCTATCAGGGCTTTAGCTTTCCTAACCTGATCTCTGGTTGCTTGGACAATTTCTCTGTATTCTTCCCAGGCTATCTGTCCTTGCTTCCACCCCCTATAGGCCTTCTTTTTGTGTCCGAGTTGGTCCAGGAGCTCCTTGTTCATCCATGCGGGCCTCCTGGTGTTCCTACCTGACTTTCTCTTTGTTGGGATGCACCGCTCCTGAGCTTGGAGGAGGTGATCCTTGAATATTAACCAGCTTTCTTGGGCCCCTCTTCCCTCCAGGGCTTCATCCCATTGTACTCTAGCGAGGAGATCCCTGAAGAGGCCAAAGTCTGCTCTCCTGAAATCCAGGGTAGTGAGCCTGCTATGCACCCTCCTTGCTTCTCTAAGTATCTTGAATTCTACCATTTCATGATCACTGCAGCCAAGGCTGTCCTTGAGCATCACGTTCCCCACCAGCCCTTCATTGTTGGTGAGAACAAGGTCCAGCAAAACCCCTCTCCTCGTTGGTTCCTCTACCACTTGGAGAAGGAAGTTATCATCCATGCATTCCAGGAACCTCCTGGATTGCCTATGCCCTGCTGTGTTGTTCTTCCAACAGATATCAGGGTGGTTGAAGTCCCCCATGAGGACCAGGGCTCGTGAACATGAGGCAGCTCCTATCTGTCTGTAGAGGGCCTCATCCACCCAGTCCTGCTGGTCAGGTGGTCTGTAGCAGACCCTGACTTCTACGTCCCCTGTCCCTGCTCTCCCTTTAATCCTGACCCATAAGCTCTCAGTCGGGACCTCATTCGTCCCCAGGTGCAGCTCCATGCACTCCAGCTGGTCCTTGACATAGAGGGGAACTCCTCCTCCTCTTCTCCCCTGCCGGTCCTTCCTAAAGAGCCTGTACCCTTCTATTCTGACACTCCAGTCATAGGATTCATCCCACCACGTCTCCGTGATGCCAATAAGATCATATCCCAACAGCCGCGCACACACTTCCAACTCCTCTTGCTTATTCCCCACGGTGCACGCATTGGCATAAAGGCATTTAAGTTGGGCCCCAGATGAACCTGACTTCCTGGCTGGAGCGGCTGGAATTCCCTTCTTCTGTTCTACAGGTACTTCCAGCATGTCTTTATCATTCTTGATATTCCCCCCTCCCCCTTCGAATCTAGTTTAAAGCCCTGTCAATGAGCCCTGCCAGCTGTTGTGCTAAGACACTCGTTCCCCTCTGAGAAAGACAAGTTCTATCTGGTGCCAGTAGGCCTGGTGCCATGTGACCCATGCCATTGTCAAAGAAGCCAAAATTGTGGCGATGACACCAGCCACGGAGCCACTTGTTAATTGATCGAATGGACTTGCTTCTTCCAGTGTCATTGCTCGCAACTGGAAGGATGGATGAAAAGATTACCTGTGCCCCAGATCTTCTTACCAGCTGTCCCAGGGTCCTGAAATCCCTCTTAGTGGGCATCTCAGCAAAATCTCTCATAGGATCATCCTCTACGTCACTCTCCGGTAAAGGGGGATATACCTGATCCTGTATTGGTTTGTCCTCTGTCTCCTCAATATCAGAGAAATTCAATGGAGAAGGGAGAGAGCATGTTTCAACCTTGGAAAGTGCATATTTTTCTTTTGCCTCTTGTAGCTGCTGCCACGGCAACTTGTAGGGAGTAAATTTTTCCACCGCTTTTAGCTGTTCTGCAGGGGACACATACGTTCCTGAGGATTTTTCCGCCGCCTTTAGCTGTTCTGCGGGGGATACGTACATTCCCAGGGAGGCCAGCTCCACTAAACGAGCATGTTTCAGCACTCTTTTTCTCCGCTTAGGCACAGGCGGTGACCTCCCAACTGAGCTGTCATTCGCTTCAGAAGTCTCTCCCACTGATATGGGGATAGGTATAGGAGTAGGCATAAGACCATGTAAAACTCTATTAGCTGTTATTTCTATGGATAGGTATAAGAATAGGCATAAGACTACATAAGACTCTGTGAAATACATAGCTCAGTGAAATAGCTCTGTGAAATGTTAGAAGGTATCAAGTACTAATCCCTGCTGTGAAATACTGACTACCCGAAAAGAAGGCCGGTAAGAGAGACAAAATAAACGCTAGCAAGGTTGTAACTCGTGACCCGTAGGGAGAAAGAAAAGACAAAGAGGAGAGATAAGAGAGATAAGGACTAACAAGAACTAACATTTGTCTTCAAACAATCACAAGTAGGAGACAGCCAGATGTCCACTCAAGGCCAGGCCAGGCTGGGAACCGATTTGGCTCTGCAAGCTCACACGAGTTCTCACAAGCTCTCACAAGCTCGACATGAGTCCCCGCGGGACGCTGACCAGGGGCGCCAGGCTGGGACGTGCTCTGGTGCCTGTGACATCACCGGGACGAGTCTCCTTGGGGCGCTGACCAGGGGCGCCAGGATGAGTTCCCACAGGACGGTGACCAGGGGTGCAAGACTGGGACGCACGCTGGCACCTGTGACATCACTGGGATGAGTCCCCTGGGACAGTGACCAGGGGTGCCAGTCTGTGATGCGCTCTGGCACCTGTGACGTCACCGGGATGAGTCCCTGTGGGATGGTGACCAGGGGCGCCAGGCTGGGACCCGTTCTGACACCTTAGACATCACTGGGATAAGCGCCCGTGGGGCGGTGACCAGGCGTACCAAGCTGTGACACACTCTGGCACCTGTGACAACACCAGGACGAGTCCCTGTGGTGCGGTGACGAGGGGCGCTGGGCTGGGACGTGCGCTGGTGCCTGTGACATCACCAGGATTTGTCCCCATAGGACGATGACCAGGGGTGCAAGTCTGTTATGCGCACTGGTGCCTGTGACATCACCAGGATGGTTCCGCGTGGTGTGGTGACCGAGGCGCCAAAATGGGACGCTCTCTGGCACCTGTGACATCACTGAGACGAGTCCCCACGGATTGCGGATCAGGGGTGCCAGGATGGGGTGTGCTCTGGAGACTGTGACATCACCGAGACGAGTCCCTGTGGGAAAGTGACAAGGGGTGCCCCTCGGTGATTTGCTCTGGAGCCTGTGACATCACCAGACAAGTCCCTGCAGGGCTGTGACCAGGGGCGCCAGGCTGGGATGCGTTCTGGCAACTGTGACATCACATTTATGAGTGCCCGTAAGGCGGTAACCAGAGGCACCAGAAAGTGACACATTCAGGAGCCTGTGACATCACCGGAACGAGTTCCCGCAGGGCAATGACCAGGGTTTCAAGGCTATGAAGCAATCTGGCGCCTATGACTTCACATGTATGAGTGCCCGTGGTGCAGTGACCAGGCGTGCCAGGATGAGATGCACTCTGGCGCCTGTGACATCACCAGGACGAGAACTCGTGGGGCGGTGAACAGGGGCGACAGGCTGTGACGCGCTCTGGCACCTGTGACATCACCTGGAAGAGCCCCCGTGGGATGGTGACCGGGGTGCCTGTCTGTGATGCGCTCTGTCACATGCGACATCATCGAGATGAGTCCCTGTGGGACGGTGACCAGGGGTGCTAGTTTTTGATGAGCTCTGGCGCCTGTGACATCATCTGGAAGAGTCCCCATGGGACGGTGACCAAGGGTGCCAGGCTGGGACCCCTTCTTAGGCCAGTGACATCACCGGGACATGTCCCCGTGGGGCGTTGACCAGGGGCATCAGGCTGAGACACGCTCTCGCGTCTTTCACATCACCAGGACGACTCCTTGTGGGGCGGTGAAGAGGGGCGCCAGGTTGGGACAAACTCTGGCATCTGTGACATCACCAGGACATGTCCCCTTAGGGCGCTCACCGGGGCGCCAGGCTGGGACGTGCTCTGGTGCCTTTGACATCACCAGGACGAATCCCTGTGGTGCAGTGACCAGGGGCGTCAGGATGTGATGCACTCTGGTGCCTGTGACATCACCGTGACGAGTCCCCGCGGGGCGCTGACCAGGGGCGCCAGGCTGGGATGCTCTCTGGCGCCTGTGACATCACCAAGACAAGTCCTCGCAGGGTGCTGACCAGGGGTGCCGTATGTGAAGCACTCTGGCACCTGTGACATCATCGGGATGAGTCTCCGTGGGGCGGTGACCAGGGGCGCCAGGCTGGGACGCGCTCTGGCACCTGTGACATCACCGAGATGAGTCCCTGCAGGACAGTGACCAGGGGTTCAAGGCTAGGATGCGCGCTGGTGCCTGTGACATCACCGGGACGTGTCCCCTGGGACAGTGACCAGAGGTGCCAGGCTGGGACCCGTTCTGACACCTTAGACATCACTGGGATAAGTGCCCGTGGGGTGGTGACCAGGTGTACCAGGCTGTGACACACTCTGGCACCTGTGACAACACCAGGACGAGTCCTCGTGGGGTGGTGACCAGGAGCGCCTGAATGGGACGTGCTCTGGCTCCCATGACATCACTGGGATGAGTCCCCGTGGTGCGGTGACAAGGGGTGCCAGGCTCGAACGAGCTCTGGCGTCTGTGACATAACTGAGATAGAGTCCCTGCAGAGCGGTGATGAGGGGCACTGGGCTGGGACGTGCGCTGGCGCCTGTGACATCACCGGGACTTGTCCCCGTAGGACGGTGACCAGGGGTGCCAGTCTGTTATGCGCACTGGCGCCTGTGACATCACTGGGACGGGTCTGCGTGGTGTGGTGACCGAGGCGCCAGACTGGGACGCTCACAGGCGCCTGTTACATCACCGGGATGAGTCCCTGTGTGGCAGTGAACCAGGGGCACCAGGCTAGGACGCGCTCTGGCGCCTGTGACATCACTGAGACGAGTCCCTGCGGATTGCGGATCAGGGGTGCCAGGATGGGGTGTGCTCTGGAGACTGTGACATCACTGGGACGAGTCCCCGTAGGAAAGTGACCGGGGTGACCCTTGGTGATGTGCTCTGGAGCCTGTGACATCATATTTATGAGTGCCCATGAGGAGGTGACCAGAGGCACCAGAAAGTGACATGTTCTGGAGCCTGTGACATCCCCGGGACGAGTTCCTGCAGGGTGGTGACCAGTGTTTCAAGGCTATGAAGCGATCTGGCGCCTGTGACTTCACAGGTATGAGTGCCCGCGGTGCAGTGACCAGGCGTGCCAGGATGAGACATGCTCTGGCGCCTGTGACATCACCGGGGTGAGTCCCCGTGAGACGGTGAGCAGGGGCGTCAGGCTGTGACGCGCTCTGGCACCTGTGACATCACCGGGATGAGTCCCTGTTGATCGGTGACCAGGGCCGCCAGGCTGGGACCTGTTCTTACGCCTGTGACATCAGCAGGACGAGTCCCCGTGGGGTGGTGACCAGGGGAGCAAGGCTGAGACACGCTCTGGAGCCTTTGATATCACCGAGATGAGTCCCCGCGGCACGTGGATCAGGAGTGCCAGGATGGGGCACACTCTGGCGCCTGTGACATCACTGAGATGAGTCCCTGTGGGACGGTAACAAGGGGCGCCAGGCTGGGACGCACTCTGGCACCTGTGACACCACTGGGACGAGTCCCCGCAGGGCGGTGACAATGGGAACCAGGCTGGGAGATGCTCTGGCCCCTGTGACATCCCCGGGACAAGTCCCTGTGGTACGGTGACCAGGGATGTGTTCTGGTTTTAGCTGGGACAGAGTCAGCTCTTCTTTTTAGCAGCTAGAAAAGCTCCATGCTTTGGTTTTCTCAGAGGCTCGCTCTGAGAAGAATGCTGACAGCACACTGATGTTTGTAGTTGGCACTGAGGTCTCAAGGACTTTTCAGCTTGCTGGATTCTTGCCAGTGTGCAGGAGCACAACAGGATAAGGGGGGAGCATGGCCGGGACAAGGGGTCCATGACTCTCCTTACGATTTGTACCTGAACTTAAGATTGAGGCCAAACTGGCCAATCAGTATTCCATATCATGCAGCGTCATGACCAGTATAAAAGTGAGGGTCAGCTGGAAAGAAGGGCTTTTGCCCTTCCGGGACTCTCACTTTTGGGCTCTCAGAGTGCTCTCTCTCTCTCGCTCTCTGTCTCGGGGCCTCCCGTTCATCGGGATCGCAGTATCGAGTTTTATTTGTTTTGGGATTGCAGCTTTGTAACGAGATGGGCCTCGGCCAAGGGGTGGTGAGCAGTTACACCGTACATCACTCGTTTGTATACGTTTATCCTTGTGCATATCCATACATATATATATTGGTAGCAGTAGTAGTAAATTGTTCTTATCTCAACCCTCGGGTCTCTTTTCTTTTTCCTCTTTGATTCTCTCCCTCATCTCTGGGGGTGGGGGAGGATGAGAGAGGGACTGTATAGGGTTTAGTTGCCGGAGCGGCCTAACCCACGACAGGTGCCAGTCTGTGATGCACTCTGGCACATGTGAGAGCACCGAGACGAGTCCCCATGGGTTGGCGACCAAGGGTGCCAGGCTGGGACCCCTTCTTTGGCCAGTGACATCACCGTGACTGGTGCCCATGATGTGGTGACCAGGCGTGCCAGGCTGAGACACGCTCTCGCGTCTTTGACATCACCAGGACGAGTCCCCGTGGGACGGTGATCAAGGGCGCCAGGTCCTTGTTGGGCAGTAAAGAGGGGCGCCAGGTCGGGACAAGCTCTGGCATCTGTGACATCACCAGGATGAGTCCCCTTAGGGTGCTCACCAGGGGCGCCAGGCTGTGATGCGCTCTGGCGCCTGTGACATCACCAGGATGAGTCCCCTTGGGGCGTTGTCACATTATGAGGTCAAAATGACCAGTCTGTATAATAAGGTCAAAAGTTGCTTGGACTTTTGTGTATATATATATCTTTGCCGAGTACACTAGTTCAATAGTACTATAGCCCAACCTCCTTATATAAGGGCAAAAGTCACATCAAACTATTATTGATCAGTGATAATACCAAATAGCAAGTAAGATGTTAGTAAGTAAATGCGCATAACACAGAGCTCTTACCCGGTAGGCATCCCTATGGGGGGGAGAAGAGAGGTTCAGCCCTGTCGACTGATCCGGGTGTTTCGATGGAGGGGCTTCTCCCTAACATCCCCTTTGTCTTTTGCCACTTCATACCTTTTTCATCTCTTTTAAGTGGAGCTCCAGTGACTCTAGTCATACATAACTTTATTAGGATTGGTGTAAATTGCTCTGGTGAGGGGTGGTCGCAGCTCGGAGGCGGGTGGAGGTGTGATTTGGTAGCTAAAGGACACGATTTCACCATCACTGCTGAGGCAGCGGTTGTGATTCATCTTTATCCTCACCAGGCACCCCTTATCCCTGATAACAGCGATGAGCTGTGATACTTCCATACCACTCGACTTCCCATTTCAAGGGTATTACGTAGGCCTTATTTGTTATTCCTTTTCCCTGATAACAGGGATGAGCTGTGATATCTCCGTATCACTCTACTCACCATTTCAAGGGTATTACATAGGCCTTGTTTGTTCCTGGGAGCAGCAGCTGTGTCTCATCTCAGAGCTGCTCTAATATTACAGTTTACGTTGAGTTGTAGCTGAATTTTTGGGGAAAATGGTAACAGGCGCCAGAGCATATCACAGTCTGCCGTCTGTGGTCGGTGCCGCACGGGGACTCTTTCCAGTGATGTTGCACGTGCCAGTACACGTCCCAGCCTGGTCTCCACCCCACTGAGACTCATCCTGGTGATGTCACAGGAGCCAGACCTTGTCACATCCTGACGCTCCTCTTCACCGCCCCATGGGGAGTCGTCTTGGTTTTCGTCTTTGAGAAATACCTTTCCTCTTTCTTAGCCAAGTAGTCCATCCTTCATAAGAGGTTCATAAGAAAGGAGAACACAATAGTTGGATTTCTGAAATGTTAATTTGCATTGATAACTCAACCCCTTTTGAGAGACCGTTCTGGGTTGAATAACACTTGCTGCTGTCCTGTGTTTCTTATTACATACAGACCAATTTCATAAATTTTGGGTTCGAGCTTAGGTGCTGGCGTAGGTTGTGTGATAGACATATCTTTTTTACGATGTGTAACTATCGCAGCGGGCATTGTTGTGTCGGGCCCAGCTATGGCATTTATTTTGAATTTGAATGAGAGTCCAATAGCACTATTGGCCAGAGACAAACCACCTCAGTGGTTTGAACTTGAACTAGTGTGAAATTATGCCAACAGTCTAATTCTTTAGAAGCACAGATCTTTGCACTTTTATTTGTGGGAGTAATTGAGATAGTAATTTGGGATGCCTTTTTATCCCATAATGGAGCCATTAATCATTCGGCATCCTACTTTGATCTTTTTCCTACATTTCCTTGAAGTTGGTACATTCCCTTTGCATCCTCACTCCATTCTTGTTTTAAATATTCTTGATTTCCATACATAACCACGGTAGATAGATTTAAACTTTCTCGAGCCGAGTATTTCCCCATGGATCCAGTATATCTGATATAGGCTTGAGATCAAGGCCACTCTGTACCATTTTGGCTATAAGGGCTTTCCCACCCCTGAATTATAATGACGACCATGAAAAGTAATTTCCCTGGTTGGACTTGCGTGACCTTCCATGGAGATCTATGGGCTTTCTTTACTCTGGTGTGATGAACCCAGGCATTCTGCTCCTTGATCTTGATTGCCATGTAAGAGGTGAGGAGTACTTGGAATGGTCCTTCCCACTGTGGTTCCAAAGTTCTTTCTGCAAGAGACTTTACATATACAAAATCTCCAGGTTGTATATTATGTACAGGTCCATCTAGACCTCTGCTTCGAGTTCCAAATACGTTTTTCTGAGTTGTTTGCTCAATGCCACCATAAAGGAAGTCATAATTTCTTCACCAATTTGTGAAGACACTCCCTTTTGTACTCCATAAGGCCGCCCATATAAAATTTTGAATGGGCTCAGCCCTTCTTTTGCTCTGGGTCTAGTTCGTATTTGTAAAATTGCCAGAGGCAGAGACTGGGGCCAAGCCAAATTAGCTTCCTGTCCCAATTTGATGATTTGTTGTTTAATCAAGTGATTAATTTTCTCTACTTGACCGCTCGATTGTGGCCGATATGGAGTATGTAATTGCCAATCTATTCCTAGATGGTCACTAATTTGTTGCACTACCTTAGAGATAAAGTGTGGTCCTCTGTCTGAGGATATTACTGCTGGGACTCTAAACCTGGGTATTATTTCCTCGAGTAATGCTTTGGTTACTTCTCGAGCTTTAGCTGTTCTACATGGCCAGCCCGAAAAGGTATTGGTTAGTACAAGCAAATATCGATACCCTCCCTTTTCTAGGAAGCTCCGAGAAATCAATTTGCCAATGTTGTCCCTGAGCATTCCCTTTCCCAATTTGGCCCATTTCTGGCTTTGCAATGGTCTTTGGATTAGTCTGGAGGCAGAGATCACATTGCTGAGTTGCTTGTCTGACAGTAGTATGTAGATTTCGAGCCGCTATACTTTTGATAAGATATTTGTACAATGCTTCCGCCCTCCAATGACCTTTTTTGTGTTCTTCTCGGACTAATGGCCAAACCATATAAGAAGGAACTATAAGTTTTCTGTGTGGTGTCGTGACCCACCCATCCTCATTATATGATCCTTCTAGATCTGTAATAAGTTTACGGTCCTCCTTTGTATACTCTGGCTTACCTTCTATAGATACGCATCCGTCGGGGATTCGTGCCCCTTCTACCTGTATCTCTTTTCTAGCAGCTTGTTTTGCCTCTATCTGCCAGTTCATTTCCTCTTTCCAATTCTGTGCTCACCTTCTGGTGTGCCCTGATGTGCATAATTGCCACTCTTTCAGAAAGTTGTACTGCATTAAATGTTTTAAAATCTCTTCTGCATGCTTGATAGCTTTTCCATGGGAATTTAGCAGTCCCCTCTCTTTCCACAATGCTCCGTGGGCGTGTACAACTCCAAAGGCATATTCAGAATCAGTCACAGCTTTTCCTTGAGCTCTTTCTAGAGCTCGAGTCAGGGCTATGATTTTGGCTTTCTGTGCTGAGGTGTCAGCTGGTAATGGTCTCGATTCTGCTACCTTTTCAGAAGTGGTGACGGCGTATCCCTAATGTCGCTTTCCACTCACAACTAACTGCTTCCGTCGGTGAACCAGTGTTCTACCCCCTCCATGAGGGCATCTTTGAAGTCAGCGCAGCTGGAGTGCGCAGCCTCAATTGTTTCGAGACAGTCATGATTCACTGGTTCTCCAGCGTTCCCACTGAGAAATGAAGCCGGGTTAACAATGTTAGCAGTTATAATTTCAACATCATCCTGTTCGGCCATGATGGCTTGATACCTCAGGAACCTCTGCAGGGAGAGCCAACGTCCCCCTTTGCTTTCAAGGACCGTAGACACTGTGTGGGACACGAAAACAGTCATTTTCTGGCCCAAGGTAAACTTCCAGGCCTCTTGGATATTCAGGATGACTGCTGCTACCGCTCTTAGGCAACTGGGCCATCCTTTTGTGGCGGCATCCAGTTGTTTGGAAATGTATGCCACAGCTCGTCTGTATGGTCCCAGGTCCTGTGCCAGTGTCCCTAATGCTATTCCCTGCTTCTCATGGGAAAATAAGAAAAATGGTTTACTCACATCAGGGAGTCCCAATGCTGGTGCTGACATCAGGGCCTTTTTCAGCTGGTGGAATGCCCGGTTCGACTCCATATCCCACCGGAGGTATTTTTGGCTGGATGTTACTAAAGAATACAGCGGTTTAACAAGCAAGCCATAGTTGTACATCCAGAGCCGACATCAGCCCGTCATTCCTAAGAAAGTTCGTAGTTCTTTCACAGCCTGTGGTCAGGGGGTCTGGCATATGGCTTCTTTCCGGGCTTGTCCCAGGAAATGCTGACCAGCACTGATTTCATACCCAAGATATGTAACTTGTTGCAATGTTACTTGTGCCTTTCTCTGAGACACCCTGTACCCCTGGAGCCCAAGAAAAATTAGTAAACTTAAATAGATCTCTTCCCAAAAGGGCTTTTGGGGAGTTGGGCATATACAAGAATTCATGAATGCTCACTTGCTTACCCAGTTTATACCACCCAGGTTCAAAAAAGTAAGCCTTTTCATTCTCGCCAGTTGCTACTTTTACTACAATGTAATCATTTCCTAAAGGCATCAAGGCCTGATTTAAAACTGAATACGTTGCCACTGTATCTAGTAAAAATTCCATTTCCTTTTGTTCCTCCCCGAGCCTCATAGTGATCTTTGGCAAGATCCCCGGCAGTTTTGATGACCAATTGTTTCTTTGTCTCAGTTAAACATTCTAACAATAATTGCGTATCATTCCAATCAGGGTTTTGCTGCTTTATTATGAATCTAAGATTTTGGGTGGTGCTTACTGGATCGCTGCGATATTCCTGAGCAGCTGTCTTCCAGTCCCTTAAATCGTTATAGGAAAATGGTACCTTAATTCTTATTGTCCCACTGTCCGGCCCTACTGCTTCCCGGAGGGGTGCCTGCAGAACTGGTGCTGTTGGCCGCTCTGTTGCTGCCGGCTGTTTTTTCTTAGTGCGGGAGGATATCGGGCTGTCTGGAGGACTAGGGGTCTCGTTTGAATCCTCATTCCGCTCCTGAGACCGAGGGGGAGGCTTAAAAATATCAGTTTGATCTTGTTCTGAGTTCTGGAGTGTTTTACTTATTCTCCTACACCTCTGCCCAATGCTGCAGTCTGAGCAGCATCTTTTCAATTTATTTTTGTTCTCCCTCGTTTTCTTTTTCTAATGCGAGGACTGTAGGATCTCGTGGAGGCATTAGTCCGCAATCTCTCTGTCATTCAGGGTTATGTTGGAGAACAAAGAACATATCCGCGTATTTAACTTCATCCCATTTTTCTTCCCTTCTTAGGAACAACATTAATTGTAAAAGCGTGTCATAGTTTAGTGTTCCACCCTCACTGGGCCATTTAGCTTCATTTTCCAGCTTATAAAGCAGGCCACCATTGGTTACAATATTTGAATTAAGTTTCTTCTGTGTTCTCCGTGCCTCCTTGTCCCACTATATCTTTCCAATGTGTTAATATACATCCCAAAGGGGATTTTTCATAAAGTTTACTTTTTCCTCGCCCTCCATTTCACTTACTTTCCCTTTACTCTGTTTCTCCCTTTTAACTGCACCTAAACATTCTGGCCTGATGCTCTTGAGTGCAATAATACAGTTTCTAAGTTTGTCACTCGCTTCGTCTGTCTCCAGCTGTTTCCCTCGCGGGAGAACAGAACCGCGGATTCAGACTCTGCACTCGCTTCGTGCGCAATTGCACGTCTCGCTCGCTCACACGTACACTTCTATGTTATCACACGCTTCTCTCGTCTCCGGCCGCTCTCGTCGCGGAGAACACGGAACCATGGATCAGAACTCCACACTTGCTCCGCAGCCGGGCTGCATCTCACTCGCTTAAACACTCACTCAGTGATTAATCACACAATCACACATTGCAGGGCTGGCCCAGCAAACTTATACAAACATTACAAGGTTTTATTACATGTGCCGATGTTCGATGGTATAAACTTTGAATGGTATAAACTTTACGAAATACACGGTACCAGATTTTACAACAGATAGCTGTATATAGAGATTTCAAATCGTCCCTTGCTTTCTGACACCTCTCACCCTTTTCGGGGTGCAGGGCCAGGTGCGGCTGGAACGAAATGTCTTCCCTTGTTACTTACACAGAACATGGAACAACAGGAACAAGAGAGCATATAACACAGCAGATAACAGACAATTACCAACCCAGCTATTACCCCTCCCACAGCTGCCAATATTCCATAAGCCATATGACTGTGAGGTTGCGCTACTTGCCCACCCCTCTGTGTCAGACTCAGTGTTCGGGCGCCCAAGTGAAATGCCGAAACGGCGCCTCGCCCTTCAGGGAAGTAGCGACAGCCTCGGAGTTTGCTCGATCTGCTCGCAAGATCGCTAGCGGCCTGCCAGTCCCTGGTTCTTGCTGGCCCAGTCTCCGGATCTGGATTCCAGCTCAGCAGTCTCTGGTTCTTGCTGGCACAGATTCCAGCTCACCAGTCTCTGATTCTCTAAGGCAGCAAACTCCCCAGGGCACTCCTTACCGCAGGGCACCCTGCCCTGCCCGGGGACAACGCTGCACGCCGGACGTCTCCACGCGCTTTACCAGCAGCCCCACACGTTGGACGTCTCCATACATTTCTTACCCGAACATACCGTTTGTCCACGGCTCAGGAAGTCCTTGTCTGCCTCTGGGTAATCGGCTGAGGAGAGCGGGCTCCTCCGAGGAAAGTTCTCGGGGCGCCAAGGGGCGTCTGCTCCGCAGTCGGTTCCTCAGTCGAGCAGAGAGTCTCCTGCCTGGCTCGCCAAAACTGAGGTGCAGACACAGACTCCACAACTGGGAAAGTTGCCCAGTAGGTGTGTTTATTGCAGCGCTGGGTGCACGGGGGATCGCTCCACCACAAACGTGCACACCCGCCGTAGCAGTTTTTCTTGTATTTATACAGACATACTCATCACACCCTCCCCAAAAGGGCAGTCTGTCCCAGGAGATCATTTCCATAGTCCCCGCCTCAGGATCCGCCTCAGGCTCCTCCTCGACACGCCTCCTGGTGGTCAGGGCCAGGGGTCTTCAGGATGAAGGCCGGAGGTCTTCCTCGCTGTGTATTTTTCACTTCTTCCCTAGAATTCCTGTTTTGGCTGAGCTTGCAGAGCCAAACCGGTTCCCAGCCTGGCCTGGCCTTGAGTGGACACCTGGTTGTCTCCTACTTGTGATTGTTTGAAGACAAATGTTAGTTCTTGTTAGTCCTTATCTCTCCTCTTTGTCTTTTCTTAATCCCTACGGGTCATGAGTTACAACCTTGCTAGCGTTTATTTTGTCTCTCTTACCGGCCTTCTTTTCGGGTAGTCAGTATTTCACAGCAGGGATTAGTACTTGATACCTTCTAACATTTCACAGAGCTATTTCACTGAGCTATGTATTTCACAGAGTCTTATGTAGTCTTATGCCTATTCTTATACCTATCCATAGAAATAACAGCTAATAGAGTTTTACATGGTCTTATGCCTACTCCTATACCTATCCCCCCAGCAGTGCCAGGCTGGGATGCGCTCTGGCGCCTGTGACGTCACTGGGAAGAGTTCCCATGGAGCGGTAACCAGGGACGCAAGGAAGTGATGTGCTCTGGCACCTGTGACATCACTGGGACGAGTCCCTGTGGGGCGGTGACCAGGGACACCAGTCTGTTAGGTGCTTTGGCGCCTGTGACAACACTGGGACAAGTGCCCGTGGGGCGCAGACTAGGGTTGCCAGGATGTGATGCGCTCTGGTGCCAGTGACATCACTGGCATGAGTCTCCATGGGGTGATGATCAGGGATGCCAGTCTTTTAGGTGCTCTGGTGCCTATGACATCACCGGGATGAGTCCCTGTGTGTTAGTAATCAGGGGTGCCAGGCTGGTACGTGCTCTGGTGCCTGTGACATCACTGGGACGAGTGCCCATAGGATGGTGACCAGGGGTGCCAGTCTGTGATGCACTCTGGCCCCTGTGACATCACTAGAACGAATCCCCGTGGAGTGGTGACCAGGGGTGCCAGTCTGTGATGCCCTCTGACACCTGTGACATCACCAGGATGAGTCTTTGTTGGGTGGTGACCAAGGACAGCAGCCTGTTAGGTTCACAGGTGCCTGTGACATCACCGAGAGGCGTCCCTGCTGGGCAGTGACGAGGGGTGCCTGTCTGGGATGCACTCTGGCACCTGTGACATCACCAGGGCGAGTGCCCGTGGGGCACTGACCAGGAGTGCCAGGCTGGGACGCACTCTGGTGCTTGTGACATCACTGGGATGAGTCCCCGTGGGACGGTGACAAGGGGTGCCAGTCTGTGATGCACTCTGGCACCTATTACATCACCGGGACAAGTCCCCGGGGGGTGTGGGTCATCAGGGGCGCCAGGCTGTGATGCGCTCTGGTGCCTTTAAAATCACCAGGACGAGTCCCCGCAGGGCGGAGACCAGGGGTGTCAGGATGTAAGACACTCTGGCACTTGTGATGAGGACCAGCCAGTACTCATCACTGGGATGAGTCCCTGTGGAGTGGTGACCAAGGGCGCCAGGCTGGGACGCATTCTGGCACTTGTGACATCACCGGGATGAGTCCCTGTGGGGTAGAAACCAAGGACACCAGGCCATGATGCACTCTGGCATCTGTGAAAACACTGGCAAGAGTTCCCCCTCTAAACAAGGGTGCCAGGCTGGGACGCGCTCTGGCGCTTGTGACATCACTGGGATGAGTCCCCGTGTGACGGTAACTAGGGGTGCCAGTCTGTGATGCACTCTGGCGCCTGTTACATCACCGGGACGAGTCCCCGGGGACAGTGATCAGGGGCGCCAGGCTGTGATGCACTCTGGTGCGTTTAACATCACCAGGACAAGTCCCTGCAGGGCGGTGACCTGGGGCGCCAGGATGTAAGATGCTCTGGCGCCTGTGACATCACCGGGACTAGTCCCTGTGGGGCGGTGACCAAGGGCGCAAGTCTGGGACGCGTTCTGGCACCTGTGATATCATTAAGACAAGTCCCTGCAGGGCGGAGAGCAGGAGCGCCAGGCTGGGACGTGATCTGGCGTCTGTGACATCAGTGGGACGAGTCCCCTTAGGGCGGTGACCAGACGTGCCACACTGAGAAGTGCTCTGGTGCCTGTGACATCACAGGAATGAGTCCCCATGGGGCAATGACAAGTATCACCAGGCTGGGACCCATTCTGGCACCTGTTGCATCACCGGGACGAGTCCCCGTGGGGCTGTGACCAGGGGTGCCACTCTGTGATGCGCTCTGGCGCCTGTGACAGCACCGACACAAATCTACAGGGGGCAGTGACCCGGGGTGTCAGTCTGTGATGCACTCTGGCTCCTGTGACATCACCAGTATGAGTCCTCCCGGGGCACTCACCTGGGGTGCCAGGCTGGGACGTGCTCTGGTGCCTGTGATGTCACCAGGACGAGTCCCTCTGGGGCGCTCACCAGGGGAACCAGGCTGGGACTCACTCTGGAGCCTGTGACATCACAGAGACATGTCCCCATGGCACCCTGACCAGGGGCACCAGGCTGGGACCCGCTCGGGCACCTGTGACATCACTGGGACGAGTCCTGGCAGGGTGGTGACAAGGGGCGCCAGGCTGGTATGTGCTCTGGTGCCTGTGATATCACCGGGACGAGTCCCTGTGGGACAGTGAGCAGGGGCACCAGGCTGGGATGTGTTCTGGCACCTGTGACATCACCAGGAAGAGTCCCTGCAGGGTAGAGACCAGGGGCACCAGGCTGGTATGCAGTCTGGCAAATGTGACATCACCAGGACAAGTCCCCATGGAGCGCGGCTCATGGGCGCCAGGATAGGGTGCACTCTGGTGCCTGTGACATGACCAGGATGAGCCCCCGTGGGACGGTGACCAGGGGAACCATCTCGGATGCCATCTGTCACCTGTGACATTATCAGGACAGGTCCCCATGGCGCGCAGACCAGGGGCGACAAGCTGGAATGCACTCTGGCCCCTCTGACATCACCAGAACAAGCCCCCTTGGGGTGATGACGAAGGGTGCCAGGCTGAGACGCGCTCTGACACCTGTGACATCACCAAGACAACTCCTCGTGAGGCGTTGACCAGGGGCACTAGGCTGGGATGCGTTCTGGCGCCTGTGACATCACGAGACTAGTTCCCGCGGGGCAGTGACGAGGGGCACCAGGCTGGGACGTGCTCTGGCACCTGTGAAATCACCGAGACGAGTCCCCGTGGGGCAGGGACCAAGGACGCCAGGCTGTCACGCGCTCTGGCGTCTGTGACATCACCGGGAAAAGTCCCATTCGGGAGCTCACCAGGGGCGCCAGGCTGGGACGTGCTTTGGTGCCTGTGACATCACTGGGATGAATCCCCATGTGACGGTGACCAGAGCCACCGGGCTGTGATACGCTCTGGTGCCTGTGACATCACCGGAATGAATCCCCGTGGGATTGTGACATGGGGTGCCAGAATGCAACGCGCTCTGGTGCCTGTGACATCAGCAGGATGGGTGCATGTGAGGTGGTGACAAGAGGCGCCAGGCCTTGATATGCTCTGGCGCCAGTGACATCACCGGGACTAGTCCCGGCAGGGCGGTGACAAGGGGCTCCAGGCTGGTACGTGCTCTGGTGCCTGTGACATGACCAGGATGAGTCCCCGCGGGGCGCGGATCAGGGGTGCCAGGATGGGGCGCACTCTGGTTCCTGTGACATCAGTGGGACGAGTCTCCAAGGTGCAGTCAAAAAGGTACCAGGCTGGTATGCGCTCTGGCGCCTGTGACATCACCAGGACTAGTCTCCAAGGTGCAGTGAAAAAGGTGCCAGTCTGTGATGCACTCTGGCGCCTGTGACATCAGTGGGATGAGTCCCCGTGGGGTTGTGACCAGGTGTGCCAGGATGTGGCACACTCGGGCACCTCTGACATCACTGGGACGAATCCACGTGGGGCGGTGACAAGGTGCGCCAGGCTGAGATGGGCTTTGGGTACTGTGACATCACCGGGATGAGTCCCCACAGGGCGGTGACGAGGGACGCCAGGCTGGGACACGGTCTGGCACCTTTGACATCAACAGGACAAGTCCCTGTGGGGCGGTGACCAAGGGCGCCAGGCTGGGATGAGCACCTGTGATATCACAGGGACGAGTGTCTGTGTGGCGGTGACAGAGGCACCAGGCTGTGATACCCTCTGGCGACTGTGACATCACTGAGATGAGTCCCTGTGGGGTAGAGGCCAGGGTTGCCAGTCTGTGACTCACTCTGGCGCCTGTAACATCACAGGAACATGTCCCCACGGCACGCTGACCAGGGGCACCAGGCTGGGACGCGCTCTGGTGTTTTGTGACATCAGCAGGATGAGTACCTGTGGGATGGTGACGAGGGGTGCAAGTCTGTAATGCACTCTTGTGCCTGTGACATCAGCGGGACGAGTCCCCATGGGGTTGTGACCAGGTGCGCTAGGAGCTAACGCACCCTGGTGCCTGTGACATCACTGGGACGAGTGCATGGGAGGCGGTGACCAGAGATGCCAGACCTTGATAGCCTCTGGCGCGTGTGACATCACTGGGACGAGTTCCTGTGGGGCTGTGACCATGGGTGCCAGGCTGAGATGCACTCTGGCACCTGTGACATCACATGGACAAGTCCCTGCGGGGCGCCGATCAGGGGTTGCAGGATGGGGCGCACTCTGGTGTCTGTGACACTACCAGGACGAGTCCCTGTGGGGCGGTGACGAGGGGTGCCAGGCTGAGATGCGCTCTGGCACCTGTGACATCAGCGGAATGAGACCCTCTGGGGTGCTCACAAAGGGCGCTAGGACGGGACGTGCTGTGGCGCCTGTGACTTCACTGGGACCAGTCCCCGTGTGTGGATACTAAAAAGCTAGAAGCAGAGAAATATTCCAGCTGCTGCAGCATCCTGGGAAAATTCTTTTTCCCACACAGGCTGGCTGAGAAACTGTTTGAGGTTTTTGTAAACTAAGACTTTATCTTGCACCTGTAGCTCGTTATGCAGTCTTGTTTATGGCACACTGGGAAAGTTGTTTTGAAATGGGTGTTGTAGCATTCAGCCAGTCACTCTGGGAGGTGCGTGGTCAAGCAACCAAAAGACTTGGCCATTCATACGAACCATGTTACATAGATGGATTTTAAATAATTAAATGTTGGCATTTTGGCGTTTTCTCCTGGACCTGAATTCTATGTCATTCTTCTCTCTTCTGTCCTCGGTACAACTGCGACACCCATGGGGTGGTGATGAGGGGTGCCAGGATGGGACGTGCTCTGGCTCCTGTGACATCACGGGGAGGAGTCCCCGTAGGGTGGTGACAGAGAGGCGCCAGACTGGGACGCGCTCTGGTGCCTGTGACATCATCAGGACGAGTCAGTGACCAAGGGCGTCAGGCTGGGATACGTTCTGACGCCTGTGACATCACCGGAAAGAGTCCCCGCAGGGTAGAGACCAGGGGCACCATGCTGGGATGCAATCTGGCGAATGTGACATCACCAGGATGAGTACCTGTGGAGTGCGGATCACGGGTACCAGGATGGGGCACACTCTGGTGCCTGTGACATGACCAGGACGAGTCCCCACAGGGCGGTGACGATGGGTGCCAGGCTGGGACGCGCTCTGGCACCTTTGGCATCAACAGGACAAGTCCCTGTGGGACAGTGACCAAGGGTGCCAGGCTGGGATGCGTTCTGGCGCCTGTGATATCACAGGGACGAGTGTCTGTGTGGTGGTGACAGAGGCGCCAGGCTGTAATACCTTCTGGTGACTGTGACATCACCAAGACGAGTCCCCGTGGGGTAGAGACCAGGGGCACCAGGCTGGGACTCGCTCTGGTGCCTGTGACATCACAGGAACACGTCCCCACGGCACGCTGATCAGGGGCGCCAGGCTGGGACGCGCTCTGGCGTTTTGTGACATCAGCAGGACGTGTCCCCTTGGAGCAGTGATCAGGGGTACCAGTCTGTGATGAGCTCTGGCACCTGTGACATCACCAGGATGAGTCCCTCAGGGGTGCTCACAAGGGGCGCCAGGATGGGACATGCTGTGGCGCCTGTGACTTCACTGCGACGAGTCCCCGTGTGTGGATACTGTGGAAAAATAACTGAAATTGGAGAGGAAAGGGAGAATATTGGTCCCCAGAATTCAGCTAATATTAGAGCAGCTCTGACATGAAGCGCAGCTGCTGCTCCCAGGAACAAACAAGGCCTCAACATCCTTGAAATGGGGAGTAGAGCGGTACAGAGGTATCACGGCTCATCCCTGTTATCAGGGATGAGAGGCGCCTGGTAAGGATCACCATAAAAATGCCATCAAGGGAAGTGAATCACAACCGCTGCCTCAGCAGTGACGGCGAAATTGTGCCCTTCAGCTACTAAGTCACACCTCCACCCGCCTCCGAGCTGCGACCACCCCTCAAACGAGCAATTTACACCAATCCTAATTTGTGAACACCCCTCATGAGAGAAATTTACACCAATCCTAATAAAGTTGTGTATGACTAGAGTCACTCGAGCTCCACCTAAAAGAGATGAAAAAGGTATAAAATGGCAAAAGACAAAGCGGATGTTAGGGAGAAGCCCCTCCATCGAAACACCCGGGATCAGTCGACAGGGCTGAACCTCTCTTCTCCCCCCCATAGGGACGCCTATTGGGTAAGAACTTTGTGTTATGCACGCTTAGTTACTAACACCTTGCAGCTATTTAGTACTATCACTGATCAGTAATAGTTTTATATTATCACTGCAGTATTTCAATTAAAGTTGTTTTTGTAGTCAGTCACTATCACCGGCTATCTACGAATCTATATTCTGTCACGAATAAAATATATATTTATATTCAAAAGTCCTGGAGATTTCTTGCCCTTATTATGATAAGGACATGGGGTTATATTACTACCGGAACTGGTGTACTCTCCAAAGTTGCCCAGAGACTTTTGCTCCTTATAAGGACATTGGGTTATAGTACTGCCAAAACTGGTGTACTCTCCAAGTTGCAGACTGGTCGTTTCGACTGCTTAACGTGACAGATACTAAAAAGTTAGAAGCAGAGAAATTTTCCAGCTGCTGCAGCATCCTGGGAAAGTTCTTTTTCCCATGCAGGCTGGCTGCAAAACAGTTTGAGGTTTTGATAAACTAAGGCTTTATCTTGCACCTGTAGCTTGTTATGCAGTCTTGTTTATGGCACACTGGGAAAGCTGTTTTGAAATGAAATCAGCCAATCACTCTGGGAGGTGCATGATCAAGCGTCCAATAGCCTTGGCCATTCTTGCGAACCATGTTACATATACAGATTTGTAAATAATTAAATGTTGGCATTTTGGCATTTTCTCCTGGACCTGAATTCTATGTTGTTCTTCTCTCCATCCTGGGTACAACTGCGACCCCCATGGGGTGGTGATGAGGGGTGCCAGGATGGGACATGCTCTGACTCCTGTGACGTCACCGGAAGGAGTCCCTGCAGGGCGGTGACAAAAGGCGCCAGACTGGGATGTGCTCTGGTGCCTGTGACATCATCAGGACGAATCAGTGACCAAGGGCGTCAGGCTGGGATGCGCTTTGCTGCCAGTGACATCACCGGCACAAGTCCCATGGGGTTGTGACCAGGGGTGACAGGATGTGATGTGCTCTGGCGCCTGTGACATCACCAGGACGAGGGCATGTGAGGCGATGACCAGAGGCGCCAGGCCGTGATACACTCTGGCACCTCTGACATCACTGTGATGAGTTCCTGCAGGACTGTTACCAGGGGTGCCAGGCTGCGATGCGCTCTGGCGCCTGTGACATCACCAGGAAGAATCCCCACGGGGTAGAGACCAGGGGCACCAGGCTGGTATGCGATCTGGCAAATGTGACATCACCAGGACAAGTCCCCGTGGAGCGCGGATCACGGGTGCCTGGATGGGGCGCACTCTGGCACCTGTGACATCACCAGGATGAGTCCCCGTGGGGCGATGATGAAGGGCGCCAGGCTGAGACGCGCTCTGACCCTTGTGACATCACCAAGACGACTCCTTGTGAGACGTTGACCAGGGGCGCTAGGCTGGGGCACGCTCTGGTGCCTATGATGTCACGAGGACGATTTCCTGTGATTCAATGGGCAGGGACGCCAGATGTGACGTGCTCTGGTGACTGTGACATCACGGGGGCGAGTTCCCGCTGAGCGGTGATGAGGGGCGCCAGGCTGGTATGTGCTCTGGTGACTGTGACATTACCCGGATGAGTCCCTGCGGGGGCGCGGATCAGGGGTGCAGGATGGGGTGCACTCAGGCGCCTGTGACATCACTGGGACAAGTTCCTGTTGGGCAGTGACCAAGGGCGCCAGGTTGGGATGCGCAATGGCACCTGTGACATCACCGAGACATGTCCCCACGACGTGCTGACCAAGGGCAACAGGCTGGGCCGCAATCTGGCGCCTGTGACATCACTGGGATGGGTCACTGTGAAGCGGTGAAGAGGGGCGGCAGAATGTGACACACTCTGGCGCCTGTAACATCACTGGGAAGAGTCCCTGTGGGTCAGTGACCAAGGGCACCAGGTTGGGATATGTGCTCTGGCACCTGTGACATCACCGAAATGAGTCCCCATGGGGTGGTGACCAAGGATGCCAGGCTGGGAGGTGTTCTGGCACCTGTGACATCACTGGGACGAGTGCATGTGAGGCAGTGACCAGTGGTGCCAGTCCGTGATACGCTCTGGCACCTGTGACAATACCGGGATGAGTTCCCACAGGGTGGTGACCAGGGCGCCACGCTGTGATGCGCTCTGGCGCCTCTGACATCAGAGGGATGAGTTCCCGCGGGGCATGGGCACCAGTCTGGAACGCACTCTGGGGACTGTGGCAACACTAGGACGAGTCCCCGCAGAGCGCGGATCAGGGGCGCATTCTCACACCTGTGACATCACCAAGACAAGTCCCTGTGGGGCACTGACCAGGGGCGCCAGGCTGGGACGCGCTCTGGCGCCTGTGGCTTCACCAAGACGTGTCCCCTTAGGGCGCTGACCAGGGCCCAGGCTGTTATGCTCTCTGGCGCCTGTGACATCATTGGGACGAGTCTCCGTGATATGGTGATGTCCTGGTTTAGCTGGGACAGTGTTAGCTTTTCTTCTTAGCAGCTGGAAGAGGTCTGTGTTTTGGTTTTACTCAGAGGCTCGCTCTGAGAAGAATGCTGATAGCAAGCTGATGTTTGTGGTTGGACGTGAAACTCCAAGGGCTTTTCAGCGTGCCGGAGTGCAGAAGCACGGCGGGATAAGGGGGGAGCATAGTCGGGACAAGGGGGACACGATTCCCCTTGTGATTTGTGGTGGAACTTAAGCTTGAGGCCAAACTGGCCAATCAGTATTCCATATCACGCAGCGTCATGCCCAATACAAAAGTGAGGGTCAGCCGGGAAGAGGGGCTTTTGCGCTTTGGCTCTTTCGACGCTTTTGCTCTTTTGTGCTTGCTGTGCTTTTGTTCTGTTGCCTTTTTTTTCCCTCTCTCTCCCAGTACTCCCACTCTCGGAGTACTCTCTCTCTCTCTCTCTCTGCCCCTCTCTATTTTGGGGCCTCGCGTTCGTCTGGGATTGCAGCTTCGGGACGAGACGGGCTTCGCATACGAGGGGGTGGTGAGCACCTACATTGTGTATTAAATCATCTGTATTAAATTGTTCTTATCTCAACCCACGGGGTTCCCGTTTATCCTTTAATTCTCTCCCTCATTCCTGGGGCTGGGGGAGGGTGAGTGAAAGACTGTGTAGGGTTTGCTTGCTGGAGCGGCCTAACCAACAACAGGTGAGCAGGGGTGCCTCTCTGAGACGCTCTCTTGCGCCTGTGACATCACCGTGACAAGTGCCCGTGGGGCAGTGACCAAGGGTGCCAGGCTTGGATGCGCTCTAGTGCCTGTGACATCACCAGGACGAGTGCCCCCAGGGCGCTCACCAGGGTACAACCCCCGTATTTTGATGTTCAATTACTGTTGTAAGAGTTGTTTAGAGCAGACGAGAGAGAGGATATTTGAAAAGGATGCTGAACTGATGCTACCAGCTGGAGGGAGACGCCAGCCATTTCCGGCTGATGATCCCCATTATGATTATAACAGAATCATAGAAACATAGAAGGGTTTGGGTTGGAGGGGACCTCAAAAATCATCTAGTTCCAACATTCCTGCCATGGGCAGGGACACCCTCCACTACACCAGGCTGCTCAAAGCTTCATCCAGCCTGGCGTTGAACACTTCCAGGGATGGGGCAGCCACAGCTTCTCTGGGCAACCTGGTCCAGTGCCTCACCACCCTCAATGTAAAAAATTTCTTCCTTAGATCTAATCTAAATCTTCCCTCTTTCAGTTTAAAGTCACTGGCCCTTGTCTTATCACCACATACCCTTGTAAAAAGTCCCTCTCCAGCTTTCTTTCAGGTCCCGTTTAGGTACTGGAAGACTGCAATAAGATCACCCCGGAGCCTTCTCTTCTCCAGGCTGAACAGCCCCAACTCTCTCAGCCTGTCGTCATAGAAGAGGTGCTCCAGCCCTCTGATCATCTTTATGGCCTCCTCTGGACTCACTCTAAGAGCTCCATGTCCTTCTGATGTTGGGGACCCCAGAGCTGAACGCAGTATTCCAGGTGGGTTTTCACAAGAACAGAGCAGAGGGGCAGAATCTCCTCCCTCAACCTGCTGCCTACACTGCTTTGGATGCAGCCCAGGACACAGTTGGCTTTCTGGGCTGTCAGCGCACAGGGTCGGCTCATGTTGAGCTTATTGACCAGCACCCTCAAGTTCTTTTCCTCAGGGCGGCTCTCAATCCATTCTCCACCCAGCCTGTACTTATGCTTGGGATCTTGCACTTGGCCTTGTTGAACTTCATGAGGTTCTCACATGTCCACCTCTCCAGCCTGTCAAGGTCCCTCTGGATGACATCCCTTCCCTCCAGCGTGCCCACAACACCACACAACTTGGTGTCATCTGCAAACTTGCTGAGGGTGCACTCGATCCCACTGTCCCTGTCACTGACAAAGATGTTCAACAGCACCAGCCCCAGTACTGACCCCTGAGGAACATCACTTGTCTCCACTTGGACATTGAGCCATTGACCGCAACTCTTTTGAGTGCGACCATCCAGCCAATTCCTTATCCACCGAGTGCTCCATCCATCAAATCCATGTCTTTCCAGTTTAGAGACAAGGATGTTATGTGGGACAGTGTCAAATGCTTTGGACAAGTCCAGGTAGATGATGTCAGTTGCTCTTCCCCTGTCCATCAATGCTGTAACGTCATCATAGAAGCCCACCAAATTAGTCAGGCACGATTTGCCCTTAGTGAAGCCATGGTGGCTGTCACCAATCACCCCCTTATTTTCCATGTGCCTTAGCATAGTCACCAGGAGGATCTGCTTCATGATCTTGCCAGGCACAGAGGTGAGACTGACTGGTCTGTAGTTCCTTGGGTCTTTTTTTTTTTCCCATTTTAAAGATGGGGGCTATGTTTCCCCTTTTCCAGTCTGTGGGAACTTCACCAGACTGCCACAACTTCTGAAATATGATGGATAGCGGCTTAGCAAATTCATCCACCAGTTCCCTCAGAACCCGCAGATGCACCTCATCAGGTCCCATGGACTTGTCCACCTTCAGGTTCTTTAGATGCTCTCAAACCTGATCTTCTCCTGCAGTGGGAGGTTCTTCATTGTCCCAGTCCCTACCTTTGCCTTCTGTGACTTGGGCTGTGCAGCTGGAGCTCTTGTCAGTGAAGACAGGCAAAGAAGTCATCGAGAACCTCAGCCTTCTCCATATCCCGGGTAGCCAGGTCCCCCGTTTCTGTCTACGCTGGAGAAGGCCTACGTTTTCCCTAGATCTCTTTTTATCACTGTAGTCCCTGAAACAGGCCTCAGAGTGCCTTCCCTGACCCAGCTTGGAGATCCTGCACAGCCAAGTTCATAGAATCATAGAATCATAGAATGGTTAGGGCTGGAAGGGACCTTCAAAGGTCATCTAGTCCAACCCCCCTGCAAGGAAACAGGGATATCTCCAACTAGATCAGGTTGCTCAGGGCCTTGTCCAACCTGGCCTTGAACGTCTCCAGGGATGGAGCATCCACCACCTCTCTGGGCAACCTGTTCCAGTGTTCTACCACTCTCATAGTAAAAAATTTTTTCCTAATATCCAACCTGAACCTACCTCCCTCTATTTTAAAACCATTACCCCTTGTCCTATCATAACTGGCCCTCCTGAACAGCCTCTCCCCATCTTTCCTGTAGGCCCCCTTGAGGTACTGGAAGACCGCTATAAGGTCACCCCGGAGCCTCCTCTTCTCCAGGCTGAACAGCCCCAACTCTTTCAGCCTGTCCTCATAGGAAAGGTGCTCCAGCCCTCTTATCATCTTCGTGGCCCTCCTCTGGACCCTCTCCAACTGGTCCATGTCCTTCTTATGTTGGGGGCTCCAGAACTGGACGCAGTACTCCAAGTGAGGTCTCACAAGGGCAGAGTAGAGGGGGAGAATCACCTCCCTCGACCTGCTGGCCACACTCCTCTTGATGCAGCCCAGGACGCGGTTGGCCTTCTGGGCCGCAAGAGCACATTGCCGGCTCATATTGAGCTTCTCGTCCACCAGTACTCCCAAGTCCTTCTCCTCAGGGCTGCTCTCGATCCAATCACCACCCAGTCTGTATTTATGCCTGGGATTGCCACGACCCAGATGTAGGACCTTGCATTTGGCCTGGTTAAACTTCATGAGGTTGGTACGGGCCCACCTCTCCAGCCTGTCAAGGTCCCTCTGGATGGCATCCCTCCCTTCCAGCGTGTCAACGGCACCACACAGCTTGGTGTCATCGGCGAACTTGCTGAGGGTGCACTCCATGCCACTGTCCACGTCACCGACAAAGATGTTGAAGAGGGTCGGGCCCAACACGGACCCCTGAGGGACGCCACTCGTGACCGGTCTCCACTTGGACATTGAGCCGTTGACCACTACTCTCTGAGTGCGGCCATTGAGCCAATTCCTTATCCACCGAGTGGTCCATCCATCAAACCCATGACTCTCTAATTTAGAGAGAAGAATGTCGTGCGGGACAGTGTCAAAAGCTTTGCACAAGTCCAGGTAGATGACATCCATTGGTCGACCCTTGTCCACCGATGCTGTCACCCCATCGTAAAAGGCCACCAAGTTGGTCAGGCACGATCTGCCTTTGGTGAAGCCATGTTGGCTGTCACCCACCACCTCCTTGCTCTCCATGTGCCTTAGCATGGTTCCCAGGAGAATCTGCTCCATGACCTTGCCAGGCACAGAGGTGAGGCTGACCGGTCTGTAGTTGCCCGGGTCCTCCTTGTTCCCCTTTTTAAAAATGGGGGTTATGTTCCCTCTCTTCCAGTCATCGGGGACCTCGCCAGACCGCCACGACTTCTCGAATACAATAGCCAGTGGCTTGGCAACTTCATCCGCCAGTTCCTTCAGGACCCGCGGATGGATCTCATCAGGTCCCATGGACTTGTGCACCTTCAAGTTCCTCAGATGTTCTCGAACCTGGTCTTCAAGTACAGTGGGCGGTGGTTCATCCTCACAGTCCCTGCTAGTTCTTTCCACAGCTTGGGTGGTAAGACAAGAGGCTTTACCATTGAAGACTGAGGCAAAAAATTCATTAAGTACCTCAGCCTTCTCTATGTCCCGGGTAACCAGAGCACCAGTATCCTTCCGGAGGGGGCCTACATTCTCTTTGGACTTCCTTTTGTCCCCTACATACCTATAGAAGCATTTCTTGTTGCTTTTTATATCCCTTGCCAAATTTAATTCCTTCAGGGCTTTAGCCTTCCTCACTTGATCCCTGGTCACTCTTACAGCTTCTCTGTATTCCTCCCAGGCTATCTGTCTCCGCTTCCACCCTCTGTAGGCTAACCTCTTCATTTTCAGTTGGTCCAGGAGCTCCTTGCTCATCCACGCAGGCCTCCTGGTCTTTTTGCCCAACTTGTTCTTCGTCGGGATGCACCTCTGCTGAGCTTGGAGAAGGTGCTCCTTGAATGTGGACCAACTTTCCTGGGCCCCTTGTCCCTCCAGGGCCACCTCCCACGGCACTTTGCCCATCAGGTGCTTCAAGAGGCCGAAGTCCGCCTTCTTGAAGTCTAGGGTACAGAGCTTGCTGAATGGTTTCCTTGCTGCCCCATGGATCTTGAACTCCACTGTGTCGTGGTCACTGCAGCCAAGGCTGTCCTTAAGTTTCACCTCACCCACCAGTCCCTCCCTGTTGGTGAGCACAAGGTCGAGCATGGCACCCCTCCTTGTCGGCTCCTCTATCACCTGCAGGAGGAAGTTGTCATCCACGCATTCCAGGAACCTCCTGGACTGCCTGTGCCCTGCTGTATTGTCTCTCCAACAGATGTCAGGGTGGTTGAAGTCCCCCATGAGGACCAGGGCTTGTGACCGCGAGGCTGCTCCTATCTGGCTATAAAGCGCCTCATCTGCTCTGTCCTCCTGGCCAGGTGGCCTGTAACAGATCCCTACCGTAACATCCCCTATCCGTCTCCGTCCTCTAATCTTGACCCATAAGCTCTCTGTCAGCTCCTCCTCCAACCCCAGGCGAAGCTCCACGCATTCCAGCCGGTTGCTGACATAGAGAGCGACACCCCCTCCTCGTCTCCCCTTCCTGTCCTTCTAAAAAGCTTATACCCCTCCATGTTGACACTCCAGTCATAGGAGTCGTCCCACCACGTCTCCGTGATGCCAATAAGGTCGTAGCCCTGCTCATGTGCACGCATCTCCAGCTCATCCTGTTTATTTCCCATGCTGCGTGCGTTGGTGTACATACACTTCAGCTGGGCCTCCGACAAAGCCGACTCGCTGGCTGGAGCGACAGGGGTTCTCTTGGACGGCAGTGTAAGTTCGTTTGAACATACCTGCGATCCTTCCCCAGCCTCTGGACCCTCAGTGCTGGCACTGGTGCCATGCTGACAGCGGTATGAATCTGACTTCTTGGCTGGAGCGGCTGGAATTCCCTTCTTCTGTTCTACGGGTACTTCCAGCATATCTTTATCATTCTTGATATTCCCCCCCTCCCCCTTCAAATCTAGTTTAAAGCCCTGCCAATGAGCCCTGCTAGCTTTTGAGCTAAGACCCTGGTTCCCCTCTGAGAAAGGCATGTTCCATCCGGTACCATCAGACCTGGTTCAGGGAAAGCCTCCCCATGATCAAAGAAACCAAATTTCCGTCGGTGGCACCAGCCTCTGAGCCATCTGTTAATCAAATCTGATTTTCTGTTCCTCTCTATGTTCTTTCCTGCCACTAAAGGGATTGAAGAAAACACTACCTGGGCTCCTGACCCTTCGACCAATCGTCCCAATGCCCTAAAGTCCCTTTTGATGGCCTTTGGACTTCTCTCTGTTAGCTCATCACTACCAACTTGCATTACCAGTAATGGATAATAATCAGAGGGCCGTAGCAGACTAGGGAGTTTCCTAGTGACGTCCCTGACGCGGGCCCCAGGGAGGCAGCAGACTTCCCTGTGGGTTGGGTCTGGTCGACATATTGGCCCCTCTGTTCCCCTCAGAAGGGAATCACCTATGACAATTACCCTCCTTTTTCTTTTAACAGGGGCGGTCAGAAGTCGTGAGGCAGACTGACTCCCCTTAGGCTCCAAGTTCTGCTGCTCCAAGTTTCTTATGATTGTCAATGGGAAACAGTCCCTATCAGGCCCCGCAGTCCATCTTTCCTCTTGGGGGCTGTCACACGAGTACTTCCCACACTTGGAGAAGAGCTCCTGGAGGAGCCACTTCCTCCAGCCCTGCCTGCACGCATCTCTGACCCCAGAGGTGTGGGCTGGGTGGGAACTACTCATCACCTCCTCCCTCGGAAGCCCATTCCCCAGAATCAGAGAAGCAGTGACGAGGGATCAGGGCATATCACTGACTCTCCTCAATTTTGCCCCCCAGAGCCATCCAGGGCCACGGTCTTCACCCGCATGCCCAGCCCAGCTCTGCTTCTGCTGGTTTGCCACGTTATCAGCTTCCACCTGCTCTCATCAGTGTGGCCTGGCTGCGGGACGGCCAAGAGGTGACAAGAGGCATGGCATCAGTGCACAGTGTGGGGCCATGGGGAGCCTAGGCTTGCTGACAGCCTGTGGGAGCAGGGTTTGCCTCTGCAGGAAAGACAGACACATCACAGGCAACCCGTCCAGTTAAGTAGGCAGCGCAGAGCAGATGGAGATGTCTGTACTACACAGGGCAATACCTGCTGGGCATGAGTGGCAGTGAGGGATATTCCTGTCAGGGGCAGTGGATGCAGCCCATGGGCAGGTGGCACCTCCACTTGTAATGGTGATAGAAAAGAGGGGTTGGGTCACTCGCACTGCTCTGATTGTCAAGGTGCTGCCATAGCCGTGAGGGACCCCTCCTGCCACCAGTGGGATGGCCTTGCTCCCACCCAAACTGCCCCAGCACTCACTGCCCCAGGGTGACTCACACAATACTCAGGGTGCCCCAGACCAGCCCGCCCTAAGCAGGAACCTCAAGACCCTCCCCGAAACCTCAGTGCCAGCCCCATTGGCTGCCAAGGCCACTGGCACCAGAGGAGCTGCCCAGGCAGAGCTTCCCTTAGGAGAAGTGTACAGCCACTTCCCTCACAACTCCTTCCTCCCACTGCTGCGCTGCTAGCACCATGCAGACCCCTTGCGGCTGTCTCCTCCTTCCCCTCTACCTCCTCCTTCTCTATGGGACATGGGCAGACCTGGAGGGTAAGTGGGAGCCCTGGCTCATCCACATCTGCCCCTGTGAAACCCCATGGGCGAGGGGCTTCCTGCTTCCTACTTGTCTTGGGCTCTTGCCTCCTCGCCCCTCCTTGTCCCCTGGCTCCACACCTCCTCTCTGGCAGGGATGCAGCCACTCCAGGTGGGTGCAGGGAGTGAGATCTGAGGCTGCCAAGGATGCAGGGGGCTATGGGTGCCTGCAGGTCCATGCAACCCCAAGCTCCTGTCCCTCACCCCTTGCACTTTCCTCAGCCTTCTCGTCCAACTCCCATCGCCTCCTGTCAACCCCTGTCTTGTGTAGGGAGCTTCACTGTCCGGCTGCTTCAGACCTCCATCTTCCAAAACACTTCCTTTGTGGACACGGAGGGGCTGGGCCTGCTGCAAGACATCGAGCTCGGTTCTCTTGATAAGCACACCTGGGCCATTCGCTTCTACCAGCCCTGGGTGCGCCCAGCCCTGCCTCGCAGTGACTGGGACACCATTGAGAATATGATCAAGATCTATTTACAGACGTTCAACCACCTGATCAATGAAGGTGCCATGCAGAAGAATGTGTCCTGTGAGTAACCGATCTTCTCTGCTTCCTCTCGCCAAAGAGCATCTAGGAAGTGGGGAAGAGCCAGCAGTGCTGGTGCACTGGAGATGCTGACCATGTCCGCATAAGGCAGTCCCAGCCCCTCATGCAACCTCTCTCCTATTTCTCCCTCCAGACCCCTTCGTGGCCCAATGCATGGCGGGCTGCGAGCTTTACCCCAACAGGACCTCCCGGGTCTTTGCCTATGTGGGTTACAACGGCCAAGACTTCCTCAGACTCAATGTAGACAATGCCACTTGGCTCCTCTCCCAAGACACCAGCCTGTCACGGTACGTCCAGGCCGTTCTTCGGAACTATACTGCCTTCAGTGAGATGGTGGAATTCCTCTTCAATGATACCTGTGTTGATGACATGGAGATGCTCCTGCACTATGGTCAGTCAGCTCTGGAGAGACAAGGTGAGACCACCCCAATACAGCCCCCACACCCCACAGCCCCCCACACTGGGGCCAAGCAGTGCCTCACCAGGGCTCCCCTCACCCCTTGGCTCTTGCCCCCAGAGCCGCCTGTGGCCACGGTCTTCGCCCGCACACCCAGCCCAGCCCAGCTCCTGCTGGTTTGCCGCGTCACCAGCTTCTACCCACGGCCCATCAGCGTGGCCTGGCTGCGGGATGGCCAGGAGGTGCCGCCGGGCCCGGCACTCAACACCAGCGCCATCCTGCCCAACGCCGACCTCACCTATCAGCTACGCAGCGTCCTGGCCGTGGCCCCCCGCGACGGGCACAGCTACGCCTGCCGCGTGCGCCACCACAGCCTGGGCACCCGCAGCCTCCTCGTCCCATGGGGTAGGTGCCACCCGTGGGGAGAGCGATGGTGCTCCCGAGCTGCACTGCCCCGCACGATGGAGCAAAGCCGGGAAAGCTCATGGTAGTCTCTGCTTGCATTTCTCAGGGAACTCAGAGGTGGTGCTGATCTCAGGGCTCGTGGCCGGGCTGCTGGCAGCCGTGGTTATGGCTGCCATCGCTGTTCTTTGGGTGTGGAGACGCAGGTGAGGCCCTTTCTGCCCTGGGGAGGAGTAGTGTGAGAGCAGGGGAGGAAATGAAATGCCCCAGGGGCTTACTGCACTTAGCAGCAAATCTCCTGCACCTGCACTGGCTGATGGCTGCACCCCTGTGAGGTCTCTTCCATGGACTATCCTTGAGCCATCTCCTTCTCATTTCAGAAAGCACCTGCAGGTGGAGGAATCAGAGTCCAGGAACTCCATCCTTAGCAGAGAAGCTTAGCCCAGAAGGGAGCCAACAGCCCCCATTTCCTTCCAGCACCCTCACAGCGACAAAATCGCTACCTTTTTCTGCTTTGACAAAATTCTAGGCACTGCTGAGTGTGAGATCAACTCAACTGGGAGATGTAGGGAAGAAACCTGGGAGGCTTTTGACCTACTTCGATTTGCTAAGCAGACAAGGATGCAAGTTTGAGACCTCATCACTTGTTACACATGGTAACGCGTGGTACTGTCCCATGCACCCAATGAGGCTCTTTAGGGCACCCCAATGCCCAGTGGCAATTTCTCCCAGTTCTGGTACAATATTTAACATTTATTATTTACATTAAGCAGTAGGCAGTAAGCTGTGCCCTTCTGCTGTTGCTTTCTAGTATTTTTTCCTAAAAGCTGCCTTTATTACCATATTCCAGAAATATTTGTACTGAGACTGAACTGTTCCACACAGACTAACAGCACTTGGCCACAAACACGTTTACAAAGTGCTGAGTGACACGAAGACTCTGATGTAATCTGTGGGACCTGCAGACGTGTATAAAATCAAATTAAAACATTCATGTTTTCACTAAGAACACGTGCCTTTCCTCTGGATTTGGATGGGCTTGGGGAGGTTTTGTCTTGCCGCAAAGGGAAGCTGGAACACTGCGGAATTATTGGTGCTAATTGCAGTAGACACCCAAGGGGGGGAACAAAACAACAAACAGTGATCGTGCATATACAAACACGTTCTTACATATGGGGGCAAAGTGTCCCCAAGCCTCCCAATTAAGGAGAAAAAGGAAGCCAGTCTCCCATTGGAGACAGTGGAGTTCAGACAGGCATAGGAAGGAATTTAGTTCATGCTCCTAATTAACCACATACTTGAATGTGCGGCTTCAAAAGGGTTGGTTTCACAAGACAACTTCCTGGCAAAGTTTCACGGGAAAAGTCTCTGGCAGCTGTGTGCAAGCCAACTACCAGCTGAGTCAGAAGAAAACCCGGCTGGCCTGTGGCCACATCCGCCACAACTTCACCAGGCTGGTTCTCCCCTGGTCAAACCCTGTGAACCACAGTGCTGTGGGCAGGACTGAACTTCCTGCCAGCCAGAGTCACCTGCCAGCACCGCCAGGCTCAAGGATCTCACTGCAGGAAGAGGGATGCTGCGTCTCTCGCAGCCCTTCCTTAGCTAGGATAGACAGTTGAAACTTTCAGCTGTGGGCAGGGCTCACTTTCGGGCTGCGAGCCCGCAGCCCCAGCACCAACGGGGCACACAGGGCAATTCATCTCCCAAAAGCAGAATGAAACACCCTGCAGCACTCACAGGACATGGCAGGATGAAGGTCACCCAACAAACCTGGAGAGCAGATGCAGCCAGTGAGCAAAGCTGGTAAGACAGGCGGTCATGTGCACGACCTCCCAAGAGACCCTACAATAACACCACACACACGAACACCCAGTACTGGGGAGGTGTCTGCAGGTGTTTGTTCACAGCCCTCAAAAGACCCTACAGTAACACGCATCAAACACCCAGGCGTTTCGAGAAGTCTCTTCAGGCGCTTTGGCCCAGCCCAGTGAGTGCTGGTGCCCACACACTCAGTGCAGCACACAGGGGCACTGCAGCCCTGCCCACCCCACGCCAGCTCACCCAGGCATCATTCTGGCTTTGGGGGGGTTACAGCCCTCACCTGCAGGGAGACTGCTAGGACCAATGGTCACCTGAGGGCACTGCAAGGACCAATGTTACCAGCAGGGTATGCAGGGACCAATGGTCATATAAGGTGTAATTGCAAAGTCCTACAGTCACCTGGGGGGAACAGTGAGGACCAGTGGTCACCTAGGAGGACTGTAAGTACGAATGTCACCTGAGGGGACTGTGGGGACAATGGTCTGTGTGCACGAACAGTGCTCTGCCCCCTTTGGTCATTTGTTGACCAAAGGAAGTGACAATATCAAGGAGGAAGAAGCTGAGACCACTGCTACAGCAAGCAATAAAGTGCAGAAAAACCCAACAAAGACATGAGCACAAGTACATTCAATAGAGATGAGGAAGGGCTAATGCAGGACTTGTAGTCCACTGCAACAGTGGGAGACATTTGGAGAAAAGCGAAAGAGGGTTGATACATCATGAGCACCTGCAAAGCCAGGTGCCTGCTCCTGCCTGTCAGCTGCTCCACCACCAGTGACCTCACATGCACCTGCACAAGCCAGAGGGCTGCTAATGGCCTACCAGCTGCTCAGCAAGAAGTGATCGTTCGCCTTAGGGGGGACTGTGAGGGCAAATGGTCACCTCATAGGACTGCATGGACAAACATCCCCCTGCCCCTTCCCTCACTGGCCGCCCCATGGCTGCGCATTGCCATCCCACCAGCCAGACGCTCTCCTCTGACCCCAGCACTGGTGGCCCTGCTGGGAGGGATGTGGATATTGTGGTGGCACAGCTGGACATCCCCTGGGTGATGCCAAGATGAGTTGCTGGTGAAGCGGGACCGTTGATGCCATTTCTGGCCACTGCAGCATCTCCACTTCTCTGTGGGACAGCTCCACGGAAGGGAAGGAGTGTTTGGACGTTATCAGGGTGTACCACTTCACACTTCCCCTTGGCTGTGGTTTCAGTTCTGCCTTTGCCCCCAATGAGGGCACCCCCAGGAAAGGGGAAGAGAAACTGAAGGGTGAGGGGCGGTGTCAGGGGATAGTCCAGAAGGAGCAGCGGGTAGGAGACATTGTGGGGGTGAGGCCAGCTCTGGTCATCTCATTGTCTCTCCATTGCTGGACACTGGTGACAATGGGCATAGAGCAAGGGGATGGCCCCCACCATTCCTGTTACCAGAGGGCACTTGAGGAGAGGGCTCCCCACCCGAGATGGTGGGAAGGAAAGGGGAGTGTCAAGCTGCATCCCAGCTCAGGCCCTCCCCTGGAGGCGTTTACGGAAGAGCTGGAGCTCCCAGCACTGTTCTTGCTGCCATGGGCCAGGAAGGAGCTGCTTGTCACTTCATCCCTGGGGAGCTCCATCCCCAGGGTTAGGCAGGTGGTGCAGGAGGAGCCTGAACTGGAGGTGCCAGAGGGGGCCCAAAGCGGCCCTCTCCCTGTGCAGGGCTGAGAAGATAGTGCTGTCTTTCTCCAGTCACGGCTGAAACTCAAAAGCCAACGTCACCTCCTTCAGAGCTGATGCGTCCCACAAGAATGAGGATGGGACGAGGTACCATTGGTGAGGAGGGGGAGCCAGGGGGACCGAGCTTGGGTCCTCGAGCACCCGTTTTCTCCCAGTGCTGTTTGCCTGCCCTCTCCTCCTGGCGGGGCTCTCCCCGGTCCCAGGCTGTCACAGCACTTCATGCCCAAATCTTATTTCAGCTTTCCTCCCTCACGCACATTCCCAGCCCCCGGCTCCAGACCTCTGGGGCGCTCCTCGACATGTCCATTGGTCAAGAGCCCCCACCGTGCCTGCTGGGCTGGGCTGAAGTGCGGGACCTCACAAGCGCTTCCTCCTTCTGCAGTCACTGCTGCTGCTGCTTCAGCCTCGCCGCACGCACCATGCAGCCCCCTCACCTCCTCCTCTTCCTCTTTCTCTCACTCCTCCTACCTGGGAGGGACATCTACCACCCCTCTGGGCAACCTGGTCCAGAGTTTCACCACTCTCATCGTAAAAAATTTCTTCCTTATATCTAGTCTGAATCTCCTGTTTCCCCTCCAGCCTCCTTACTCATCTCCTCTTTCCTACAGTTTCCTCTTTCCTATAGCCTTTCCCATCCCCATCCTCTCTCCTAGCAGAGACACGGGTTTTGCAGCTCCTCCAGACCAGCTTCTTTGCCAACATCAGCTCTGCTGAGATGTCTGGAGTGGCTCTCCTGGGGGATGTGCCCATCTTCGCAATGGATCCTGCAAACTGGAGCATCCACTTCCACCGGCCCTGGGCCTGTCAAGCCACAGTCGAGGGTGAGGCAGAGATGATCAAGTCCCACTCCAAACTTTTTCTGTGCAATTTGGTTCGATATGTGCACGAAATGATCCAGAGGGTGCAACAGGACTGTGAGTATGGGGACAACACCAGCCAGATCCCCAGCCCCTTTCCCTGGTTCCAGCTGTGCCCCCCTCCCCACCACGGGAGCATTCGTGGGGTCTCATAGGGTGCAACAGCTCCTAAAAGCAGAATGAGTAATGCTGCGGCTGATGGGGCACATGGCTAGCAGGGGCAGGGATGATATCGCACTGAAAACATCCCTCAGGGCTCCTGCCATCTGGCATGAAGGGACCCCTCTGCACACTGGGAAGCTGCCACCAAATTAACTGGGGCTACAGGACCCGCACAGCACAGATTAGGGAAAGAGAAACTTGGGGCAAAGATTCTGAGAGGCAACATCCTGTTTGAGCAATTGTCATGTGCTGACTGGCCCCATATCCACTTTGAACTTCCAAGGGTGCGGAAGCGGGATTTGAAGACCCCAGAGACGACTCAATATGAGTTAGCTGCAGGGATCTCGTTTATTGCGCAGTTCTTATTGCTTATATAGACAACTTTTGTCAGTCATCTTGAGACCACACCTTTTCTACACCATTATTGGATGATACATATGCTTGTCGTGTTTAACAGGCTATTTCAAAAAACACCCGCCTAGCGAAGCTCTGCTCTAAGCAAACACTACTCCCTTATCATACTGCATAGTTTTCTTATCCTCTACTTCAAGGGCATTCCGCCCCTGAGGCCTAACTTCCCAGCTCCCGTCTTTATTCACACAGGGTTTTCTTCGTGCAGTCTCTTCAAAGATCCACACTCCAACAAATTCCCCCTTTCTTTTCTTGCACGAATAAAACCCTGCGTAGGAGGCTGGCAATTCCAGTTACTAGCATATTGTTTTGGTACAGCCTTGCAAAAGCAGTTTCTAGCATACTACTTCCCTTTCCGAGGGCTTTACTATTTCCACTATACCCAAGATTCCGCTGAGCAGGAGGGTGTCAATCGGCAGGGTCGTTGTGGAGAAGGGAGGCAGGCACGGCACCTTCAGGGCGTCCCCTGTTTATCTACACAGTGTGCTCTGCAGCCTCCCTCAGCTCCGCTCTGAGCCATCCCTTTTACACCCTCAGCAGAGTCTATGACAAAGGCACTGACACGGCGTTGCTGCACGCGTGGCCAGTGCGTGCAACAAGGCTGCCCAGTATGTGCTCTGCTGGCCAACAGCGGATTTTGCGAATTGCAACATGTTGTTCAATAACAATCCTCCTAACTTCTCTTTTCAAAGTTACGTGCTCACAACTAAGTCCAGTTAGTAATTCTTTGTCATTAATTTGGTACCAGTTAATTCTTTTCCTTCCAGTAGCTACGGGTGGAATCCATACACCTTCCGATCGGAGAAAAGACACAAAGCATATATACAAGCAACTTTCACACACATAATATACCAAACAATAAGAAAACATAAAAACAGTTTACATATCAACATGCAATCTTCTATTACAATTCTTTTGAGCCATTTTCCTTATTCTGCGTCTCTGTCATCACTTTACGTTTCTTGCTGGTAACCAGTATGGACCTGTGGGAAAGAGAACACAAGCATACCCTCTTCCCCATGTAAGCAGAGACGCAGAGCCATCCCATAAGTTGAGCCCAGTTTCTTATAATATACCGTTGTTTTTTCGTACAAAAATGGCACTGGGTTTAAAATTATGATCCACAGCCATAGTATGTTGCCTAGAAGCAGACGAATTAAGAAAATTTAAAACATATGTAGCTTTGTCTGAGGATTCTTGTGGGGAAATATATGGAAGGCTCCCCCTTTTTGGTTTTTCCTTTTATTTATTTTTTTTTTTTTTAATTTTTTTTCTTTAGAATCAATTACCCTTGGGAGTACAAACAGTCGTGATTTGTGGTGGATGATCATCCCAGCTAGTGCACATAATCCTCGTGATGTAAGACCAAAGACACTAATAGTGTTCCCAGCCCACATTTTGACACGCCTTTACTAAATCTGCAATCGTTTTTTTCCCGATTTCTGATAAGATCAAGAGCTTGTTGGCAGTCTGTGTTAGCATTTTCAATGGCTAACTGGAATATCAACACATCTGCAGTAGCCGGATTTTCTGTTTATCTCTGAACTGCCATTTGTAGCTGATCAAAGAAATGCTCATAAGGTTCCTGTGCTCCCTGACGAATGGAAGCAGAGGAAGCCTCCCCTGTCCCAAAAATCAGGGACACGTCTTAATGCTCTCGTAGCCAATTCAGTCAGCTGTTGGAAAGCCACTTGCTGTAACCCTGCCTGTGCCTGATTTGACATGTGCGACATTTTATTCATCCCAAAATATTTATCTCTCGATTTAAGAAATTTAACACCTGTAACACTTTAGCTATTGTTTCATTGGGAGATTTCCCCATCATTCCCCCTTCTTGTTTTAAAAGCATATTCTCCAAAGTACCATGTGCGTGTTCTATGATCGGTTGCCCAGTAGGATTGTACAGAATACCAGTAACATGCTCAATACCTTATGATGACAAAAATACATATGTCTGATAAAAAGTGTATGCCAAAGTTCCTGCAAGCGTAAACCACGAGGACTAACACCATTCATTGGTGGCATGATCATATTTTAACAGCTACTACACAATTGTACAATTGAGCGGGCTTGCTCTCTTGTTATACCAAATTGTCACCTAATAGCGTCAGCATTCTGATGGTAGAAGTCATGCAAGATGTTTGCCTGCATGAGCGAGTTTGGTACCAGAGCTGCACTCGTGAGAGGCTCAGCTCGCCTGTTCCCTTCTGCTATAGGCCCTGGAAGCGCAGTGTGCGCTCGCAGATGTACAATGGAATACACATGTTTACGGTTTTGCAACACTGATATTAATTGTTGAAATTGCTGGAACAAAGGAGGATCAGTTATTTCCCGCGATGCCAATCGAGACGATCCAAGTTAGGATGTGCTGGAGAGCGGCCGGTGGGGGCAGGGGGCGGGGAGGCAGTGGCGGCGGGTCAGCCCTCCCTCGCCTCAGCCGGATGGGGGAGGGGGGAAACGGCGGGGGGGGACGGACGGGGACGACGACCCAGCAGCCCTGTGCCGGCCGCCCCCCTTGTTGTTGTTGCTGTTGTTGTTGCCGCGTCTCCGTCCCGTCCAGCCGCGGCTCGCCCCGCACACGAGCAGCAGCGCCGAGGCAAACGCCGCCCGTGGCCCCGGCCGGCAGCAGCAGCGGCGTTCCCGGGGCGCCGCCAGGAGCGGTGGGCAGTGTGGCGCGGGGGTCCGCTGTACCGACTTCGTTGGAAGAGGGGGAAAGCAATAAGTCTGTCTTTCGTTCGGGGCCCTGGATCAAAAGGATTCGATGATGACTTTTCCAGGCCGGCAGCTCCGCACAGCTCCTCTGCCGGTGGGGCCGCGGCGGAGGCAGGGATGGGGCTGTTGGCTCTGCCGGTGCCAGCGGGGCTGCCGGGGCTACCGGGGCTACCAGGGGAGGCGGACGCTGATGTTCCCTCGCCCTCACTCTCTCCCGCCGCGCCCTTCAAGGCCTCGAACACAGCACACCAGGCTGTCAGCTGTCGGTGCGCGGCAGCATCCCCACGGGTGGCTGCGTCCCAAAGTTTAACATCTATAGTGTCCCAAGTCCTTGTCATGTATATATTTGAAGAGTTTGCCTCTGGTATGTGAGCTGATACCCAAACCAGGAGTACCAGGAGTTTTATCAAGTCAGTACTGTTAATGGTGCTGTTCTGTTTCTCTAGCACTTTTGTCAACACCTTAACTATAGACTTATGTTCTGTTAAAGCCATGCTTCCCGTTGTTCCCAGTCTCTTACCTCCTCCTGTTGAGGCAGTTGACGCTTATTTTTTTCTTCAGTCGCTTAGTTCTTCTTTCTTTTGGTTCCTAATTCGTGACAGTAGATCTGCTCCGGCTTTCCTCTATAGGCCGCCTGTAGTCACTCGTCCTTCCTTCTGCGAAATTAGCACACTCGTTCAAAACAAGTATAGGGTCCCGAACGTGAGGTTAGCTCATTCTCCGAGAATATCCCGAACGTGAGGTTAGCTCATTCTTCGGGAATGTGCCGAACGTGAGCCCAGCTCATTCTCCGGCGCGACAGTGGATCCACTCCGGCTTTCCTCTATAGGCCGCCTGTAGTCGCTCGTCCTTCCTTCCGCGAAACACTCGTTCACAAGTAATAAATATTCTGAACGTGAGTTAGGCTCATTCTTCGGGAATCTCCCGAACGTGAGTTTAGCTCATTCTCCGGAATGTCCCGAACGTGAGTTTAGCTCATTCTTCAGGTATATCCTGAACATGAGTTTAGCTCATTCTCCGGGTCTCGAACGTGAGTCCAGCTCATTCTCCGGGGCCGTGGCTTGCCCCACGTTGGGCGCCACTGCGGAAGCGGGATTTGAAGACCCCAGAGACGACTCAATATGAGTTAGCTGCAGGGATCTCGTTTATTGCGCAGTTCTTATTGCTTATATAGACAACTTTTGTCAGTCATCTTGAGACCACACCTTTTCTACACCATTATTGGATGATACATATGCTTGTCGTGTTTAACAGGCTATTTCAAAAAACACTCGCCTAGCGAAGCTCTGCTCTAAGCAAACACTACTCCCTTATCATACTGCATAGTTTTCTTATCCTCTACTTCAAGGGCATTCCGCCCCTGAGGCCTAACTTCCCAGCTCCCGTCTTTATTCACACAGGGTTTTCTTCGTGCAGTCTCTTCAAAGATCCACACTCCAACACAAGGGGACTGAGGGCTTGCAGGGTGTCCCAGGACTTCCTGCAGGATGGCCCCATGCCCTGCCGTGCACTGCACCCCGCTGCCCGTCGCAGCCCGCTGCCCATCACACCCCTGCATGTGCCTCCCAGCCACATCCCACCTCGTGCCACCCAGGTCCCACACACTCACAGGACCTCTCCACCGGCTCTGCCCTTGGCAGACCCCTTGGTGCTTCAGATCCATGCGGGCTGTGTGCTGCACCCCAACAGGACAAGCTGGGGCTTCATGGATGTCGGGGAGGGTGGCAGAGATCTTGTAGCTTTCGAGGTGAAGAGGCAGCGTTGGGAGCTCCAGCGGTCATCCTGGCCAGCAGAGCTGGGCAGCAAGTCCCTCAACAGCAAGAAGGCTGTCTCAGGGCTCCTGGAGCACATCCTCTCCATCTCCTGTCACAGCTACATCCTCACTCTGTGCAGGTATGGGAAGGCTGATCTGGAGAGACAAGGTAAGAGCACTCCAACCCTGACATGGCCACCCCACAGCCCCCCACACTGGGGCCAAGCAGTGCCTCACCAGGGCTCCCCTCACCCCTTGGCTCTTGCCCCCCAGAGCTGCCTGTGGCCACGGTCTTCGCCCGCACACCCAGCCCAGCCCAGATCCTGCTGGTTTGCCGTGTCACAGGCTTCTACCCGCAGCCCATCAGTGTGGCTTGGCTGCGGGATGGCCAGGAGGTGCCACCGGGCCCGGCACTCAACACCAGCGCCATCCTGCCCAACGCTGACCTCACCTATCAGCTACGCAGTGTCCTGGCCGTGGCCCCCCGCGACGGGCACAGCTACGCCTGCCGCGTGCGCCACTGCAGCCTGGGCACTCACAGCCTCCTCGTCCCGTGGGGTAGGTGCCACCCGTGGGGTCCGGGTGCAGTGTGCAGGCGGCAGCCACTGTCCCTGACACCCTTTTCCATCCCTGTCCCAGAAAACCAGAGCGCAGCTCCAACCATCAGCGTTGCCATCGCAGTGCTGCTCCTCGTGGCCGCCGTCTCTGTCGGGGGATTCTGGTGGTGGCAGCACAGGTAAGTTCTCCCTCCCACCGACTGCTCGCAGGTGCATGGGCAGATGGGTCGGGCCAGGGGTCGCAGCAGCAGCCGCTCTGCAGGGATGAACTCTCCGGCACTCTCACAGTGTTCCCCCCTTTCAGGAAAAGTGATGAGGCCACACGGGACACTCGGCAATCCCTCGTTTGAGGCCTGGCTGCCCTCCCAGTTACACCAGCTCTCCCTGCTCGTTTCATCTCCTAACCCTGACCCATCAGCACCGGCAGGTTTGCTCCAAAAAAACACCACATTAAACAGCTACAAACTTCCCCAGCTGCATGTGGCTCTTGTGGCTCTCGCCCTCCTTCCCCCTCACAGTGTTCTCCCAGGAAAACCATCAGTGTGCCGCTGAGACTGAACATTGTGGCCAGGAAGACTCTCCCTCTTCCTGGGCACTGGCTGATCTCCCTTGGCATGTCAGGAAAAGTGATTCCTCTGCCAACCACGCCCACATCTCAGAATCTCCATGGGCAGTGTCTGTCCCTGGCAGAAGGGCAGCGACAACCTGGGGCCAGACCAGCACGGGCGTGCTGAGTGGGATGAGGGACGGAGCAGGTCATAAACCAGGGAGAGAGGGAAGGATTTGAGCTGTTTTTCTGGGAAGAGAAGGGGAAGGGAGGATCCAAGGGACATCTCCAATGCCCTGATGCAGGGAAATGTTTTGAGCAGGTGTGAACGTGCACCAGTCCCAGTGCTGATCTCACCGTCTCTCTGGGATGCTTTGGCGTCGAGTTCTCTTCTACTCCTGACTCCTGCCCCCATGTCTGACTCCTGCTCCCACAAAACTGGAGGGATGTGGGATAGTCACTCTCCCAATATACCTGACAGCCATGAGAGAGCCATGCTGAGGCTCCGGGGGGACTCTGTCTTTGAGGGACATGCCCCCGAGAAGGGTGGTGTGGTGGGTTGACTTTGGCTAGCCACCAGGTGCCCACCAAGTTGCTCTACCACTCCCCCTCCTCAAGGGGGACAAAACACCAAACACAACCGGACAAGACGGAGAAAAGACGACAAAAGGCTCATGGGTCGAGATAAGGACAGGGAGATCACTCAGCAATTACCGTCACAGGCAAAACAGACTCAGCTTGGGAAATTAATTTAATTTGATTTATTGCCAATCAAAATCAGAGTAAGATCATGAGAAAGAAGAACAAACCTAAAAACATCTTCCTCTCACCCCTCTTCCGGGCTCCACTTCACTCTTGACTTCTCCAGCATCAGTCCTTCCCATGGACTGCAGTTCTTCACAAACTGCTCCAGCATGTGTACTTTCAACACAGCACAAGAGCCCTGCAGGGTCACAGGTCCTGCCAGAAGACCTGCTCCAGTGCGGGCCCCTCTCCATGGGGTCACAGGTCCTGCCAGGAGCCTTCTCCAGCGTGGGCTCTCCACAGGGTCACAGACTCCTTCAGGCACACCCATTTGCTCTTACGTGGGGTCTTCCATGGGCTGCAAGTAGGTATCTGCTGCACCATGGTCCTTCACCACTGGCTGCACAGGCACCGTCTGTGGTCCAGTTCCTGGAGCATCTCCTTCTCCATCTTCACCGACTTCAGCGTCTCTATAGTTGCTTCCCTTGCATATTCTCACTCCTCTCGCCCTGCTGCTGTTGCACAGCATCTTTTAGCCCTTCTTAAATATGTTATCACAGAGGCATTGCCAACATCACCGACTGGTTCAGCTTTGGCCAGCAGTGAGTCTGTCTTGGACCTGGCTGGAACTGGCTCTGTTGGGCATGGGAGCAGCTTCTGGCATGTTCTCACAGAAGCCACCCCTGCAGGCCTCCTGCTACTGAAACCTTACCATGTAAACCCAATATTCTCTGCCAGGAGTCTACAGGGTAAATCCCTTGGGGTTACCACGTGAGGAGGCGAAGGTCACAACAGGCCGGGTGACCCATCTCCTTGGGTGTCAGGGTGCTTCTGCAGTCCAGAGGGATGCCCTCCACAGCCTGGAGGGGTGACTTTGCACCCATCCAAATTCTCCTGGCACTCACAGTCCCCGGCCAAAGCGTCCCAGCCCAGCCCTCCACAAGCCACACCACCTCCCCCTGGGGAACACAATTGGCCAGGCCCTCCCCAAAACCTCAGCACCAGCCTCATTGGCTGCCGAGATCACCCCATGACACTGGAACCACCAGCAGCCCTGGGGAGGTGTGTGGCCCCTTCCTCCTCCTGCGACACTTGCTCCTGCACACTTCCCACTGGCAACATGCAACCCTCTCACCACCACCGCCTCCTCCTCTTCCTTCTCCTCCTTCTCCTCCCTGGGACGTGGGCAGAGCCAGAGGGTAAGTGGGAGCCCTCGCTCACCCCCATCTGCTCCCTTCCTTGCACTGCGAGACTCCACAGAGGTGGCAGGGGGTGGGCACAGACACGGCCATCACCACCAAGGTGCCACCCTTCATCCCACAGCACCTAAAGGTGCCCCATCCCTGCACACCTGCTCGGGGTTCCCTGCCTAACACCATCCTGCCCAGCACAGCACCACTGGCGCTGGGATTCAGGTGCCTTAGCAGCCAAGGGGCAAGAGGTCCCTCATCCAGGCTTGGGGTGCTGAGGTGCTCCTAAAGACGCCTTCCTCCTGCAGGGAACCTGCGGACACCAGCAGTTCTCAGACCCTCATGGCACAACAGCTCTACACTGGGCTCCAACCCCTTGAGCAGGTCCTGGGCACTGCCCTCAGCCTGCCAAATCATTTCTCTTGCAATTGATGGGTCCTTGGATCCTCTGCATGCTCCCCGTGAAACAACGCTCAAAGATTCCTCCTGCAGCTACAACAAGCCTTCACCTGCAGCCCCAGCCTGTGTTTCCCGTTCTGGGGGCAGGCGCTCACTGCGCCCTGGCCAGGGGGCACCCACTGCTCCAAAACAGGCTTCACTCTGCCCTGCTTGCTACTGGACCCTCTTTCAGTGCTGCAGCACCAAACTCAGTCTCCTGCCTCCTGTTAGGGTTCAGTCTCGAGCAGTGCCCCGGAGCCCCTAAACTGGGGTGAAATGCCCCTCCCTCCCAGCCTCCCCAGCCCCTGTACTGTGTGCAGGTCTCTAGTGAACCTGGGTCCCGGCACGGATGCTCCTTGCTGGGGGAAGCATCACCCCAAACCAGCACCCAGCTCCCCCGCCATCCATTCCGCACGGCTAAGTGACAGAACTGTGACCCAGGTCACGCTGGGGAGGTAGGCGGCTGAAAAAGGAAATTAGAGGAGAAGCAGGGAGAGGCTTAGAGAGGCTGTGGAAGGAAACTGCAAACTGAGTCAAACCAGGGGATTTCCCCCACCCTGCCTGTCTACCCCACTTTGCGCTGCCTGTCCCCAGGGATGCTGCAAGCCACTCTCCCTCCAGCACTGGAGCTGGCAGTCCCCTGACCTCATGCACCTGTCCTCCTCCATCCTCGTGCACACCAACACAGCTTCCTCTCTCCCTTCTCCCCATAGGCTCTTGTAAACTCCACCTTTTCCAAACCTCTGTCTTCCACAACACCACCTTTGTGGACATTTCGGCCTGGGCCACCCTGGAGGACATCATCTTCGCTGCCGTGCAGAAAGACACACTGAACATCGTCTACCTCCAGCCATGGGTCTACCCAGCCCTGCCTGCAGAAGAGTGGGAGAACTTGCAAAACCTGTTCAGGATCTACTTGCACAACTTCGTCCTGTCCCTGTCCGACGACGTCAGGCTGTACCAGACATCCTGTGAGTACCAGGTGCTCAGCACCTCCTAGCTCAAGGCAGGGAGCTGTGAGAAGGAGCTCAGAGGCAGAGCTCAGAGCCACCACCAACAGCTTTGCCAAATCAGGGCAAGGAATAGGCCTCATCCTGCACCAGCAAGACCACCAACTACCTGTCCTGTGCTTGGGTCACACAGGGCCATTCTTGTCCCCAGCAAAAACTTTGGCAGTGTTTAGCTCCACTTACGCCCTCATACCACCACCCCTTATTGCTCTCCAAGCACCCCAAATCCCATCTGAGAAGTCAACTGAGAAAGTGGAGTAGAAGGTTAAAGGGGCCTCTCCGCTCATGTCTGTAGGATGCATCACATGAAGCAAGTGCCTGGCCCCACACACTGGTGCAGTGCTGGTTAACCAAGGGCAGGGCACTGGGCAGAGTGCCACCATCCTCCTACTCGCCTGCACCCCATGTCCCATCACTTCCCCAGAGCAGTGCTTCCCGTTTTGTCATGGCTCCTGATCCTGTTGTGGGCAGGGGCAGCTTGAGGACATTGAGCTACAGGGCTCAGGATGGGTTTCTCATTCGCAGGGAGAAGCACACACCTGGTGTAAAGCAGAGCAGTGACATGGGGGAACAGAATACAGAATATAGACCAGACTATAGTAGACTAGAATAGTTCAGTTGGAAGGGACCTACAATGATTATCCAGTCCAACTGACTGACTACTTCAGGGTTGACCACAAGTTACAACAGATTTTTAAGGGCACTGTCCAAATACCTCTTAAACGCTGACAGGCTTGGGGCATCAACCACCCCCGTAAAGGAAAGCTTCCCAATGTCAAGTCTGAACCTGCCCCTGAGGCAACTTTGAACCATCCCCAGGCATCCTGTCCCTGGATCCGAGGGAGAAGAATTCAGCACCTCCCTCTCCACATGCCCTCCTCAGAAAGCTGTAGAGACCAGCGAGCTGACTCCTCAGCCTCCTTTTCTGCAAACTAGACAAGTCCAGAGTCCTCCCCTGCTCCTCATAGGACATACCTTCTAGACCCTTTACCAGCTTTGTTGCCCTCCTCTGGACACATTCTAGTACCTTCACATCCTTCTTAAACGGTGGGGCCCAGAACTGCACACAGTACTCAAGGTGAGGCCACACCAGTGCTAAATACAGCAGGATAAACACCTCTCTTGACCAGCTGCTTGTGCCGTGCTTGATGCACCCCAGGAGGTGGGTTGCCCTCTTGGCTGCCAGGGCACACTGATGACTCCTATTGAACCTGCTGCTGACTAGCACCTCCAGATGCCGTTCTGCAGGGCTGCTCTCCAGCCATTTCTCTCCCTGTTTACATTTGTGTCCAGTGTTATCTGTCCCAGGTGCAGGCTCTGGCCTTTGTTAAATTTCATGCTGTTGATGATTTCCCGATGCTCCCATCTATCTAGATCTCTCTGCAAGGCCTCTTGTACCTCAAAAGACTCAATGGCACATCTCAGGTTTGCATTATCAGCTATCTCGTTAATGGTGCATTCCACTCCTGCATCCAGATCATTGACCAAAATATTGAACAGCATTGGCCATAGGATTAAGCCCTGAGGAACGCTGCTGGTGATTGGTCACCAGCCAGATGCAGCCCCATTCTCTACAACACTCTGAGCCCTGCCCTTCAGCTAGTTCTTCACCCAGCACATGGCGAACCCACTCACTCCACAGCTGGACAACTTGTCCAGAAGGATGCTGTGAGAGACAGTACCAAAAGCCTTACTAAAATCCAGAAAAACTACATCCACCGCCTTCCTTTCACCCACTAGGTGGCTAGGTGGGTGACTTTATCATAGAAGGACATCAAATTATTTACAGACTTTCCATTTGTGAACTCATGTTGACTGTGCCTGATGATTGCGTTGTCCTTTGAAAGCTCTCTTCAGTAGCACCCAGTACGGTCTCCATAATTTTTCCAGGTACTGAGGTTAGACTGACAGGTCTGTAGTTTCCTGGGTCTTCCCTCACACTCTTCTTGTAAATTGGAATAACGTTAGCTAGCTTGCACTCAGTGAGGACCTCTCCAGACTACCAAGACCTTTGGGAGATGGTCGAGAGGTGTCCTGCCATAACATCCACTAGCTCCTTCAGTACGCTGGGATGAATCCCATCAGGCCCCATGGACTTGTGAACATTCAGTTGATACAGCTGGTCCCTTACAATTTCATTGTCCACGAATGGAAAGTCAGTGTTCTTGAAGTCATGGACCTCTGACTCGGAGAACTGGGCAGCCCAAGGTCTACCAGTATTGTTAAGGACAGAGGCAGAAAAAGCACTGAATGCCTCTGCTTCTTCTTCATCCCTATTGTTCAGGCGACCATCTTCAACAAGTATCAGTCCAATGTTTTCTTTAGACCTTCTCTTGCTATCAATATACGTTAAAAAGCCTTTCTTGTTGTCTGATGCAACACTGGCCAGCTTCAACTCTAATCAAGCTTTGGCCCTTCTCCCTGTCTTCTCCCTGGGGAAGAATGGCTTGGTGTGCAGGAGGAAGGGGAAAGGGCTGTGCCCAAAGCAGTGAGTGCAATTTCAGGCTCCAGCTCCAGCTGCACTCATGATGGCCATCATTCCCTCCAGATCCCTTCGTGTTCCAGGGCGCGGCTGGCTGCGACTTGTACCCCAATGGCTCCTATACCAAATTCTACCACCTCGCCTACAATGGCAAGGACTTCCTTCGCTTCGACGTGGACAACAGCCGCTGGGAGAGGCGGCAGGAGAGTGAGCTGGCGGCACAAGTTGAGAGGCAGTTCACCACCTTCACTGACTTTTCTGCGAACCTGCAGCACCTTCTCAATGTCACCTGTGTTGACCACATGAAGAAATTCATCAGGTATGGGAAGTCAGCTCTGGAGAGACAAGGTGAGACCACCCCAACCCTGGCATGGCCACCCCACACTGGGGCCAAGCAGTGCCTCACCAGGGCTCCCCTCAACCCTTGGCTGTTGCCCCCTAGAGCTGCCCGTGGCCACAGTCTTCGCCCGCACACCCAGCCCAGCACAGCTCCTGCTGGTTTGCCGTGTCACAGGCTTCTACCCGCGGCCCATCAGCGTGGCCTGGCTGCGGGATGGCCAGGAGGTGCCGCCGGGCCCGGCACTCAACACCAGCGCCATCCTGCCCAACGCCGACCTCACCTATCAGCTACGCAGCATCCTGGCCGTGGCCCCCCGCGACGGGCACAGCTACGCCTGCCGCGTGCGCCACCGCAGCCTGGGCACTCGCAGCCTCCTCGTCCCGTGGGGTAGGTGACACTTGTGGGGCTGGGGCACAAGGTGTGGGCAGAGGACCCTGGCTCCTTGCAAGTCCCTGGAAGATAGTGGGTCGAGCTTCGTTGGCAGCTCTGGCCGAGGCCTCCTGTGCACCCACAACCCTCTCTCTTCTCTCTCCTCCAGACAGCTCCAAGGTAGCTCTTGGCGTTGGCATCACCATCGCAGTGCTGCTGACCATGGCTGCAGCCCTCGCTGGGGCCATCTGGTGTTACAGGCGCAGGTGAGGTCTCCTTCTCACCCAGCTGCACCAGCCTGGGCTTCAGGCCATGGCGGGTGGGAGCTGCCTGGCCAGGGCTGCCTGCCCTTGTCCAGCTTCATTAATCTCTTCCTCTCCTGTAGGAGCTGAGAGCACTGGACACACCATGCCGGGGATGCCCCAGGGCCACTTTGGCCCCCAACATCTCCCTCATAATAAACCTCTAATTAACATCCCTACACATGTGGGAACTCCTGGTGTGCCATGCCCAGTGCCCACAAGCACATGACATCACGCCGCTCCTGCCCACCCCAGGACAGATGGGAAGAACCCTGGTGTAGCACAGGGGCATGCCTACACTCCTCATACCAGGGTGAAACACCGGGACAGCTTCCCAACACCAACGGAGTGTCCTTGGCCCTAGCCCCTAGTCCTGGGGCACACCTGGCTCCCCACCAAAAGAGCAGGACTCAAGCCAGTGTCAACACAGGCTGAGACAGTGATGCGACAGGGCAAGGGAGGTCCATCTTCCCCCCACCCACCCTTCTGGGGCCACATCAGCACCTCTGCACCAGATCCCGGTCCCTGAGACGAGGGGATGGTGACAAACAGGCGCGGGGCCAGCACACAGCTCAGGGGCACAGGGAGCCCCGACACGTGGCCAGCTGTGGGAACAGAGTTCACCTGGCCCGTGGGAAATACAGCCACACTGGGGCAAACCCGCCTGGTTCAGTGCTGGGGGCAGCGGCACAGAGGGGACAGAGACGTCTGTGCCGTGCACAAGCAGCCACGAAGGACATTCCCAACAGGGGCAGCGGATGCAGCCCACAGCCAGGGTTTGGAAAGAGTGGACAGGTTTCCCACACTGCTCCAGGTGTCACGGTGCCACCGTGGCCATGGGGGCGCACCTGCAGCCAGGGGGATGGCCGTGCTCCCACTCGAATTCCCCCAGCACTCACGGCCACCGGCCAGGGTGCCCCAGCCCTGCCTGCCCCTTCTCCTGCGTGACTCGCGGGTAAGGGGCGCCACTTTATCCACCCACTCAGGCACTCGTCCTTGTACCCCTCCTCATCCCCCTTCCCACTGCTTCCCTACCCCATCCCTATCGCCTCCCCCACTCCCTACAGGTCCCTCCCTCTCCCTACACATCCCCGGCCCTGCCACTGGCCCACCTCCTCATCCTCAACTCCCCGTTCCCTGTTCCTCTTATCACAGAATCATGGAATCACAGAATGGTTTGGGTTGGAAGGGACCTCACAGATCATCCAGTTCCAACCCCCCTGCCATGGGCAGGGACACCCTCCGCTACACCAGGTTGCTCAAAGCCTCATCCAGCCTGGCCTTGAACACTTCCAGGGATGGGAGTGGGCTTCCACAGGCCCACTGTCCCTGCTCGGTCCCCGCGGACCCCTTCCTGCCCCCCACGAACTAAGCTTTGTCCAGATGCCCCCCCTTGAGGAAGGTGTAGACTGTGACGAGGTCCCCCCTCTGCCTTCTCTCCTCCAAGATGAATTATCCGAACAAGCCAAGTGATCTCCGTCACTCCTCCTAAGTCTTACCCTTGAGGCCTATCACCATCTTGGTTGCCCTCCTCAGGACGCGCTCTAATAGTTTGATGTCCTTCTTATATTGAGGTGCCCAAAACTGCACACAGTACTCAACTGCACACAGTATTCACACCAGTGCAGCGTAGAGCAGGACAATCATCTCCCTCCACTGGCTAACTATGCTGTGCTTGATGCACTCCAGGACATGGTTGGCCCTCTTGGCTGCCAGGGAACACTGTTGACAGCTGTATTTAACTTGCCATCAACCCAAGCCCCCAGATCTCTTTCTGTGGGGCTGCTTTCCAGCCTCTTGTCCTCTAGTTTGCAGAGATAACCAGGGCTACCCTGTCCCAGGTGCAGAATCCAGTGCTTGCTCTTGTTAAATTTCATATGGTTGGTCATGCCTAGATCTCTAGTCTACCCACATCTCTCTGTAAGGCTCGAGGGAGTCCACAGCTCCTCCTACTGTAGTATCATTGGCAAGCTTACTTAGTGTACATTTAACTCCTGTATCCTCATCATTTATAAAAATATTAAAGAGCAGTAAAGAGGTAGAAAACCTCTTCCTTGCTAGGCACCACATATATCTTTCAGACACAGTTGGCACATTCTGTAGTAATTCAATAACTCAAAAAAGAAAACATAGCTTGCAATTTAATTTCATATAGCTCATAGCCACATGTGTGGTCCCTAAGGTCCTCATATCAACTGAGCTTTCCACGCTCCTAGTTACTGACATTTGGAAACGCGCTGATAGAATTGAGAGACCTTTCCCCCCACTTCAACCCTAATGTCTTTCTAATGTCACAATTTTAGATCATGATTTGTGTATTCTGAAGGCTTATGTTCCCAACGTTACTGTACTGAGCACATCCTACTGTCTTTAAGATTCTACACTACAAAAGTTAGAACTCATCAGAAATACACAGCTGCACTGCAGAAACCAGCATCTGTTAATTTTATAGGAAGAAGACTCATGCACTGGAACATAGGTCTGGATAGGACTACTAATGCTTTGGTGCAGAGGGAGTAAAAATTTCCTTGGCATTCATTTAAATGATCATATAGCCCACAGTAGCAAAGCTACATCATTTCATAGTAGCACTCTTAACACTGATATTAAAATCGACTACCTGATGTAATTGAAAATATGCAGTAACTCCTTCGAGAAGGAAGAGTAGCAGAGGGCAACAGTTTCTACTGCTTTTTAAAAGCATATGTTTATACGTGGATTACCTAGTAATGCCATTTCAGTTTAGCACACCATTCAATAGGCATGTGTAGCTGTAGCCAAATGGGTAAACTATATGCGTGGTTTATTAGGTCTAGCACGCTCAGCAAGTTTGCAAGACGAAGAGTTAAGCATGTAAACTATCTTTCTAACTAGTCACCACAGCAATAGAATTATAGACGTGCTTTATAGACTCCAAATGCACACAAGAAAAGCAGAAAAAAATACGCAACATTCAATGGAAAAATATAAGTGCTCTTATTTGAATGACACACTGGAATAAATTTAAACCACGTGGTGACAACTGTGGCTTAGTCCATTTGCTCATGTGTTTAATAAGGCACCTCAGAAAGCTGTCCAACCCACATGGAGCCCCCAAGGAGCTCAGATTAGTGCTAAGGAAAAAACATCTTTGTTATTGGTTTGATTACAATTACTATTTCAAGGTTTTATTTCCTCCCTTTTGCCCTCTTCCCTTCCCAGAGGACACTGACTGAAATGCATGGTAGTAAGTTCCATACCCTTTCAGCCACACAGCTGAATGACCCGCTCAATGGGTGATATGCCTCTAGAACCAAACGGTGGAAATGGAGAGCATTATCAAGGTTTCTTTCAAGAGGAAACAGTAAGCAAACTGCTGCACAGCTTAAATGTGCAGAAGTCTATGGGGCCGGATGAGATCCACCCAGGAGTTCTGAGGGAGCTGGCAGAAGTGCTCACCAAGCCACTTTCCATCATTTACCAACAATCCTGGCTAACAGGGGAGGTACCAGCTGACTGGAGGTTGGCAAACGTGACTCCGATCTACAAGAAAGGTAAGAGGGAAGACCCAGGGAACTACAGGCCTGTCAGTCTGACCTCAGTGCAAGGTGAACTCATGGACCAGATCATCCTTAGTGTTATCATGCGACATGTACAGGACAGTCAGATGATGAGGCCCAGTCAACACGGATTTATGAAGGGCAGCTCTTGTTTGACCAATCTGATCTCCTTCTGTGATAAAATGACCTGTTTAGTGGACGAGGGAAGAACTGTGGATGTTGTTTACCACGATTTTAGCAAGGCCTTTGACACTGTTTCCCATAACATTCTTCTGCAGAAGCTGGCTGCCTATGGCTTGGATGGGTGTACACTTCGCTGGATCAAAAACTGGCTGAACAGCCAGGTCCAGAGAGTGGTGGTGAATGGAGTTAAATCCAGCTGTCCGCCAGTCACCAGTGGTGTTCTGCAGGGCTCGGTGTTGGGGCTTTTCTCTTTAACATCTTTATCAATGATCTGGATGAGGGGATCGAGTGCACCCTCAGCAAGTTTGCAGATGACGCTAAATTGGGAGGTAGTGTTGATCTGCCTGAGGGTCGGGAGGCTCTACAGAGGGACCTGGACAGACTGGAACGATGGGCCGAGGCCAACTGTATGAAATTCAACAAGACCAAGTGCCGGGTCCTGCACTGGGGCCACAACAATCCCCTGCAGCGTTACAGGCCTGGGGAAGCGTGGCTGGAAAGCTGCACAGCAGAGAAGGACCTGGGGGTGCTGGTCGACAGCCGATGGAACATGAGCCAGCAGTGTGCCCAAGCAGCCAAGAAAGCCAACGGAATCCTGGCAGGGATCAGAAACAGTGTGGCCAGCAGGAGCAGGGAAGTGATTTTTCCCCCTATGCTCAGCACTGGCGAGGCCACACCTGGAGTACTGGGTCCAGTTTTGGGCCCCCCGCTTCAAGAAGGACGTTGAGGTGCTGGAGTGGGTTCAGAGAAGAGCAACAAAACTAGTGAAGGGTTTAGAGAACTTGTCCTATGAGGAGCAGCTGAGGGAGCTGGGACTGTTTAGTCTGGAGAAGAGAAGGCTCAGGGGGACCTTATCGCTCTCTACAATTACCTGAAAGGAAGTTGTAGGGAGATGGGGGTCGGTCTCTTCTCCATGTTATGAATGACAGGACGAGAGGGAATGGCCTCAAGTTACGCCAGGGGAAATTTAGGTTAGATATCGGGAAAAATTTCTTTACAGAGCGGGTTGTGAAGTATTGGAACAGGCTGCCCAGGGAGGTGGTGGAGTCTCCATCCCTGGAGGTGTCTAAAAACCGTGTGAATTTGGTGTTGAGGAACACAGTTTAGTGACCCTGACAGTGCAGGGCGAATGGTTGGACTCGATGATCTTGAGGGTCTCTTCCAACCAGATGATTCTATGGTTCTAGAGTGTTGTCTTATGCTATTCTTCATGATGCGAAAGAAACTTGGAAACTGTTCCAAGTACAACCGAGAGGATGTGACGGATACACTCAACTCCTTAATCAAGTTGGCTGTACTTTGGTTCAGGCTCGTTAAGGAACAACAGGACTCATGATCAAACATGAACCCCTGGGTACAACAGCCCCTGGATCATGGACAAGGGCATGAAACTGATTTAAACCAGATTATCAGAGACCCCCAAGTCCAGAAAAGGATGCATATACTTGTGGTTTGACCAACAGCCAATTATTTCACACTATAAATATTAGCAGCCTTAAGGAGACCTTAAGCTCTCCCTCCATAGCAGCTGGCTGCAGGGCAGTGATGTCCCCTTGACCGTTTCCCAGGACAAATGGACTATTAGTATGTTTGGGACAATAGGGCATTAGCTCAGAAAAAAAGTAAAAGGGTGAAAAAATTCAAAACCTCATCTGATCATGAGTACTCTGCTTTCTAAATTGCTGTGGATTCTGCTGCTCTGCCCTGTGAACCCCCTCCTTTTGCACCTGCTACCTCCTCCTCCCTGTCCTATAGGAATGTATTCCATGCTGCCAGGGAACCTGCGGCAGCCATTAAAGCTGCCATCCAAGCTGCTGCAGGAGGTGCCGCTGCCCCGTGGGTGCAGATGCAGCTGGTCCTGTGCCAGTCTTGCATGTGTACACTCAGCAACCCTGGAATCGAGGAAGTTTAGTACTTTGGGATAACGAAATGCCACATCTTTGAGAGCATATTGAGTGACATGTTCAGGTCTTTTCCAGTACCTGTATGGGGCACAATCCCTCATATTCTGATTTTCAATTACTGTTTTAAGAGTCATTTAGAGCAGATGAGAGAGAGGATATTTGAAAAGGATGCTGAACTGACGCTATCACCTGGAGGGAGACGATAGTGATTATAATTCAGCAGCCAATTATTTCACACTATAAATATTAGCAGCCTAGTCTACCCCCGCCCACTCCTCCTGGCGGGGCTCTCCCAGTCCCAGGCTGTCACAGCACTTCATGCCCAAATCTTATTTCAGCTTTCCTCCCTCACGCACATTCCCAGCCCCTGGCTCGGGACCTCTGGGGCCCTCCTCGACATGTCCATTGGTCGAGAGCCCCCACCGTGCCTGCTGGGCTGGGCTGAAGTGCGGGACCTCACAAGCGCTTCCTCCTTCCGCAGTCACTGCTGCTGCTGCTTCAGCCTCGCCGCACGCACCATGCAGCCCCCTCACCTCCTCCTCTTCCTCTTTCTCTCACTCCTCCTACCTGGGATGTGGCAGACCCGGAGGGTAAGTGGGAGCCCTGGCTCACCCCAACCGCTCTCGCTCCCTTGCCAGAGGACCCCGCAGGTTCCTCAGATAAGGCACGGCCACCCCCCACCACGCAGCACCCAAAGGTGCCCTGCCCCTCCCCACTCTCTGTGTCCCTGCCTACAGCTCGGGGCTTCATGCCCCACTGGCTCCAGCGTGGCAGCTCAGGCACCCAAGAAGTGGGGCCAGGGGTTCCCAGCCAGGCCTGGGGTGCTTGGATTCCCCCAAAAGTGCCTTCCTCCTGCAGGGAGCTTGTGGGTGTCAGCGGGGTCTCAGCTCCACATGGTGCTATGGGCCCTTCCAGCAGCCCCTTCTTTGTTGCTGAGCTGCACCTGCAAGAGGGTGTTTCAGGCACTGCCATCGCACAGAGCGTTTCACCGCAGCCCCATCAGACCTTGGAGGCGTTTCCGGAGGGGGCAGCAGCGGACATTGAAACGTGGGACTGATCTCTGGGCTGGGCTACCCTCCTGCCCCTGTCAGGGTTCAGTCTCTTTGAGCTCCCAATGTCCAGGAGCCCCCAAATCTGGACAAAACACCCTTTCCCCTCCTCCGTCTTTCACATCCTCTGCCCCACGTGCAGGTCTGATGCAGGTCCTGGCACCAGTGCTTCTTCTGGGGGAAGAATCTCCTCAAACAAGTGCTGAGGTGACCCCACCATCTGCTCCGCACAGTCAGACAGCAGACACTGGAATAGAGGGAGTCGTGAAGGGAATGAGGGGCCTGAAATCCTGTATGGGAGAGAAATATCTTGTTGAAAAGTAAAATAGAGAAAGAAAAAGAGCAGCAGGGGCAGAGGAAGTTCAGACAGGACAGCAAGCCTGAGTGGGTGAGGAGGTGGGAGTCCAGTGAAGACAGGGCTGGGGGTTTGCCCAGGCAGGGCCAGGTGCGGGCTGCTGCAGGTCCCTGTGGGGTGGGGTGAAGAGCACAGAGGCATAGAACAGTTCAGGTTCAAAGGGATCTTTAAAGGTCACATAGTCCAATCCCCAGCAATGAGCAGGGACATCTTCAACTAGACCAGGTTGCTCAGAACCCCTGACTTTGAATGTTTCCAGGATGGGACATCTACCACCCCTCTGGGCAACCTGGTCCAGTGTTTCACCACTCTCATCGTAAAAAATTTCTTCCTTATATCTAGTCTGAATCTCCTGTTTCCCCTCCAGCCTCCTTACTCATCTCCTCTTTCCTACAGTTTCCTCTTTCCTATAGCCTTTCCCATCCTCATCCTCTCTCCTAGCAGAGACACGGGTTTTGCAGCTCCTCCAGACCAGCTTCTTTGCCAACATCAGCTCTGCTGAGATATCTGGAGTGGCTCTCCTGGGGGATGTGCCCATCTTCGCATTGGATCCTGCAAACTGGAGCATCCACTTCCACCAGCCCTGGGCCCGTCAAGCCACAGTCGAGGGTGAGGCAGAGATGATCAAGTCCCACTCCAAACTTTTTCTGCGCAATTTGGTCCGATATGTGCACGAAATGATCCAGTGGGTGCAACAGGACTGTGAGTATGGGGACAACACCAGCCAGATCCCCAGCCCCTTTCCCTGGTTCCAGCTGTGCCCCCCTCCCCACCACGGGAGCATTCGTGGGGTGTCATAGGGTGCAACGGCTCCTAAAAGCAGAAAGAGAAATGCTGCGGCTGATGGGGCACATGGCTAGCAGGGGCAGGGATGATATCGCACTGAAAACATCCCTCAGGGCTCCTGCCATCTAGCATGAAGGGACCCCTCTGCACACTGGGAAGCTGCCACCAAATTAACTGGGGCTGCAGGACCCGCACAGCACAGATTAGGGAAAGAGAAACTTGGGGGCAAAGATTCTGAGAGGCAACATCCTGTTTGAGCAATTGTCGTGTGCTGACTGGCCCCATATCCACTTTGAACTTCCAAGGGGACTGAGGGCTTGCAGGGTGTCCCAGGACTTCCTGCAGGATGGCCCCATGTCCTGCCATGCATTGCATCCCGCTGCCCGTCGCAGCCCGCTGCCCATCACACCCCTGCATGTGCCTCCCAGCCACATCCCACCTCGTGCCACCCAGGTCCCACACACTCACAGGACCTCTCCACCGGCTCTGCCCTTGGCAGACCCCTTGGTGCTTCAGATCCGTGCGGGCTGTGTGCTGCACCCCAACAGGACAAGCTGGGGCTTCATGGATGTCGGGGAGGGTGGCAGAGATCTTGTAGCTTTCGAGGTGAAGAGGCAGCATTGGGAGCTCCAGCAGTCATCCCGGCTAGCAGAGCTGGTCAGTAAGTCCCTCAACAGCAAGAAGGCTGTCTCAGGGCTCCTGGAGCACATCCTCTCCATCTCCTGCCACAGCTACATCCTCACTCTGTGCAGGTATGGGAAGGCTGATCTGGAGAGACAAGGTAAGAGCACTCCAACCCTGGCATGGCCACCCCACAGCCCCCCACACTGGGGCCAAGCAGTGCCTCACCAGGGCTCCCCTCAACCCTTGGCTCTTGCCCCCCAGAGCCGCCTGTGGCCACGGTCTTCGCCCGCACACCCAGCCCAGCCCAGATCCTGCTGGTTTGCCGTGTCACAGGCTTCTACCCGCAGCCATCAGTGTGGCTTGGCTGCGGGATGGCCAGGAGGTGCCACCGGGCCCGGCACTCAACACCAGCGCCATCCTGCCCAACGCTGACCTCACCTATCAGCTACGCAGCGTCCTGGCCGTGGCCCCCCGCGACGGGCACAGCTACGCCTGCCGCGTGCGCCACTGCAGCCTGGGCACTCACAGCCTCCTCGTCCCGTGGGGTAGGTGCCACCCGTGGGGTCCGGGTGCAGTGTGCAGGCGGCAGCCCACTGTCCCTGACACCCTTTTCCATCCCTGTCCCAGAAAACCAGAGCGCAGCTCCAACCATCAGCGTTGCCATCGCAGTGCTGCTCCTCGTGGCCGCCGTCTCTGTCGGGGGATTCTGGTGGTGGCAGCACAGGTAAGTTCTCCCTCCCACCGACTGCTCGCAGGTGCATGGGCAGATGGGTCGGGCCAGGGGTCGCAGCAGCAGCCGCTCTGCAGGGATGAACTCTCCGGCACTCTCACAGTGTTCCCCCCTTTCAGGAAAAGTGATGAGGCCACACGGGACACTCGGCAATCCCTCGTTTGAGGCCTGGCTGCCCTCCCAGTTACACCAGCTCTCCCTGCTCGTTTCATCTCCTAACCCTGACCCATCAGCACCGGCAGGTTTGCTCCAAAAAAACACCACATTAAACAGCTACAAACTTCCCCAGCTGCATGTGGCTCTTGTGGCTCTCGCCCTCCTTCCCCCTCACAGTGTTCTCCCAGGAAAACCATCAGTGTGCCGCTGAGACTGAACATTGTGGCCAGGAAGACTCTCCCTCTTCCTGGGCACTGGCTGATCTCCCTTGGCATGTCAGGAAAAGTGATTCCTCTGCCAACCACGCCCACATCTCAGAATCTCCATGGGCAGTGTCTGTCCCTGGCAGAAGGGCAACGACAACCTGGGGCCAGACCAGCACGGGCGTGCTGAGTGGGATGAGGGACGGAGCAGGTCATAACCAGGGAGAGAGGGAAGGATTTGAGCTGTTTTTCTGGGAAGAGAAGGGGAAGGGAGGATCCAAGGGACATCTCCAATGCCCTGATGCAGGGAAATGTTTTGAGCAGGTGTGAACGTGCACCAGTCCCAGTGCTGATCTCACCGTCTCTCTGGATGCTTTGGCGTCGAGTTCTCTTCTACTCCTGACTCCTGCCCCCATGTCTGACTCCTGCTCCCACAAAACTGGAGGGATGTGGGATAGTCACTCTCCCAATATACCTGACAGCCATGAGAGAGCCATGCTGAGGCTCCGGGGGGACTCTGTCTTTGAGGGACATGCCCCCGAGAAGGGTGGTGTGGTGGGTTGACTTTGGCTAGCCACCAGGTGCCCACCAAGTTGCTCTACCACTCCCCCTCCTCAAGGGGGACAAAACACCAAACACAACCGGACAAGACGGAGAAAAGACGACAAAAGGCTCATGGGTCGAGATAAGGACAGGGAGATCACTCAGCAATTACCGTCACAGGCAAAACAGACTCAGCTTGGGGAAATTAATTTAATTTGATTTATTGCCAATCAAAATCAGAGTAAGATCATGAGAAAGAAGAACAAACCTAAAAACATCTTCCTCTCACCCCTCTTCCGGGCTCCACTTCACTCTTGACTTCTCCAGCATCAGTCCTTCCCATGGACTGCAGTTCTTCACAAACTGCTCCAGCATGTGTACTTTCAACACAGCACAAGAGCCCTGCAGGGTCACAGGTCCTGCCAGAAGACCTGCTCCAGTGCGGGCCCCTCTCCATGGGGTCACAGGTCCTGCCAGGAGCCTTCTCCAGCGTGGGCTCTCCACAGGGTCACAGACTCCTTCAGGCACACCCATTTGCTCTTACGTGGGGTCTTCCATGGGCTGCAAGTAGGTATCTGCTGCACCATGGTCCTTCACCACTGGCTGCACAGGCACCGTCTGTGGTCCAGTTCCTGGAGCATCTCCTTCTCCATCTTCACCGACTTCAGCGTCTCTATAGTTGCTTCCCTTGCATATTCTCACTCCTCTCGCCCTGCTGCTGTTGCACAGCATCTTTTAGCCCTTCTTAAATATGTTATCACAGAGGCATTGCCAACATCACCGACTGGTTCAGCTTTGGCCAGCAGTGAGTCTGTCTTGGACCTGGCTGGAACTGGCTCTGTTGGGCATGGGAGCAGCTTCTGGCATGTTCTCACAGAAGCCACCCCTGCAGGCCTCCTGCTACTGAAACCTTACCATGTAAACCCAATATTCTCTGCCAGGAGTCTACAGGGTAAATCCCTTGGGGTTACCACGTGAGGAGGCGAAGGTCACAACAGGCCGGGTGACCCATCTCCTTGGGTGTCAGGGTGCTTCTGCAGTCCAGAGGGATGCCCTCCACAGCCTGGAGGGGTGACTTTGCACCCATCCAAATTCTCCTGGCACTCACAGTCCCCGGCCAAAGCGTCCCAGCCCAGCCCTCCACAAGCCACACCACCTCCCCCTGGGGAACACAATTGGCCAGGCCCTCCCCAAACCTCAGCACCAGCCTCATTGGCTGCCGAGATCACCCCATGACACTGGAACCACCAGCAGCCCTGGGGAGAAGTGTGGCCCCTTCCTCCTCCTGCGACACTTGCTCCTGCACACTTCCCACTGGCAACATGCAACCCTCTCACCACCACCGCCTCCTCCTCTTCCTTCTCCTCCTTCTCCTCCCTGGGACGTGGGCAGAGCCAGAGGGTAAGTGGGAGCCCTCGCTCACCCCCATCTGCTCCCTTCCTTGCACTGCGAGACTCCACAGAGGTGGCAGGGGGTGGGCACAGACACGGCCATCACCACCAAGGTGCCACCCTTCATCCCACAGCACCTAAAGGTGCCCCATCCCTGCACACCTGCTCGGGGTTCCCTGCCTAACACCATCCTGCCCAGCACAGCACCACTGGCGCTGGGATTCAGGTGCCTTAGCAGCCAAGGGGCAAGAGGTCCCTCATCCAGGCTTGGGGTGCTGAGGTGCTCCTAAAGACGCCTTCCTCCTGCAGGGAACCTGCGGACACCAGCAGTTCTCAGACCCTCATGGCACAACAGCTCTACACTGGGCTCCAACCCCTTGAGCAGGTCCTGGGCACTGCCCTCAGCCTGCCAAATCATTTCTCTTGCAATTGATGGGTCCTTGGATCCTCTGCATGCTCCCCCGTGAAACAACGCTCAAAGATTCCTCCTGCAGCTACAACAAGCCTTCACCTGCAGCCCCAGCCTGTGTTTCCCGTTCTGGGGGCAGGCGCTCACTGCGCCCTGGCCAGGGGGCACCCACTGCTCCAAACAGGCTTCACTCTGCCCTGCTTGCTACTGGACCCTCTTTCAGTGCTGCAGCACCAAACTCAGTCTCCTGCCTCCTGTTAGGGTTCAGTCTCGAGCAGTGCCCCGGAGCCCCTAAACTGGGGTGAAATGCCCCTCCCTCCCAGCCTCCCCAGCCCCTGTACTGTGTGCAGGTCTCTAGTGAACCTGGGTCCCGGCACGGATGCTCCTTGCTGGGGGAAGCATCACCCCAAACCAGCACCCAGCTCCCCCGCCATCCATTCCGCACGGCTAAGTGACAGAACTGTGACCCAGGTCACGCTGGGGAGGTAGGCGGCTGAAAAGGAAATTAGAGGAGAAGCAGGGAGAGGCTTAGAGAGGCTGTGGAAGGGAAACTGCAAACTGAGTCAAACCAGGGGATTTCCCCCACCCTGCCTGTCTACCCCACTTTGCGCTGCCTGTCCCCAGGGATGCTGCAAGCCACTCTCCCTCCAGCACTGGAGCTGGCAGTCCCCTGACCTCATGCACCTGTCCTCCTCCATCCTCGTGCACACCAACACAGCTTCCTCTCTCCCTTCTCCCCATAGGCTCTTGTAAACTCCACCTTTTCCAAACCTCTGTCTTCCACAACACCACCTTTGTGGACATTTCGGCCTGGGGCCACCCTGGAGGACATCATCTTCGCTGCCGTGCAGAAAGACACACTGAACATCGTCTACCTCCAGCCATGGGTCTACCCAGCCCTGCCTGCAGAAGAGTGGGAGAACTTGCAAAACCTGTTCAGGATCTACTTGCACAACTTCGTCCTGTCCCTGTCCGACGACGTCAGGCTGTACCAGACATCCTGTGAGTACCAGGTGCTCAGCACCTCCTAGCTCAAGGCAGGGAGCTGTGAGAAGGAGCTCAGAGGCAGAGCTCAGAGCCCACCACCAACAGCTTTGCCAAATCAGGGCAAGGAATAGGCCTCATCCTGCACCAGCAAGACCACCAACTACCTGTCCTGTGCTTGGGTCACACAGGGCCATTCTTGTCCCCAGCAAAAACTTTGGCAGTGTTTAGCTCCACTTACGCCCTCATACCACCACCCCTTATTGCTCTCCAAGCACCCCAAATCCCATCTGAGAAGTCAACTGAGAAAGTGGAGTAGAAGGTTAAAGGGGCCTCTCCGCTCATGTCTGTAGGATGCATCACATGAAGCAAGTGCCTGGCCCCACACACTGGTGCAGTGCTGGTTAACCAAGGGCAGGGCACTGGGCAGAGTGCCACCATCCTCCTACTCGCCTGCACCCCATGTCCCATCACTTCCCCAGAGCAGTGCTTCCCGTTTTGTCATGGCTCCTGATCCTGTTGTGGGCAGGGGCAGCTTGAGGACATTGAGCTACAGGGCTCAGGATGGGTTTCTCATTCGCAGGGAGAAGCACACACCTGGTGTAAAGCAGAGCAGTGACATGGGGGAACAGAATACAGAATATAGACCAGACTATAGTAGACTAGAATAGTTCAGTTGGAAGGGACCTACAATGATTATCCAGTCCAACTGACTGACTACTTCAGGGTTGACCACAAGTTACAACAGATTTTTAAGGGCACTGTCCAAATACCTCTTAAACGCTGACAGGCTTGGGGCATCAACCACCCCCGTAAAGGAAAGCTTCCCAATGTCAAGTCTGAACCTGCCCCTGAGGCAACTTTGAACCATCCCAGGCATCCTGTCCCTGGATCCGAGGGAGAAGAATTCAGCACCTCCCTCTCCACATGCCCTCCTCAGAAAGCTGTAGAGACCAGCGAGCTGACTCCTCAGCCTCCTTTTCTGCAAACTAGACAAGTCCAGAGTCCTCCCCTGCTCCTCATAGGACATACCTTCTAGACCCTTTACCAGCTTTGTTGCCCTCCTCTGGACACATTCTAGTACCTTCACGTCCTTCTTAAACGGTGGGGCCCAGAACTGCACACAGTACTCAAGGTGAGGCCACACCAGTGCTAAATACAGCAGGATAAACACCTCTCTTGACCAGCTGCTTGTGCCGTGCTTGATGCACCCCAGGAGGTGGGTTGCCCTCTTGGCTGCCAGGGCACACTGATGACTCCTATTGAACCTGCTGCTGACTAGCACCTCCAGATGCCGTTCTGCAGGGCTGCTCTCCAGCCATTTCTCTCCCTGTTTACATTTGTGTCCAGTGTTATCTGTCCCAGGTGCAGGCTCTGGCCTTTGTTAAATTTCATGCTGTTGATGATTTCCCGATGCTCCCATCTATCTAGATCTCTCTGCAAGGCCTCTTGTACCTCAAAAGACTCAATGGCACATCTCAGGTTTGCATTATCAGCTATCTCGTTAATGGTGCATTCCACTCCTGCATCCAGATCATTGACCAAAATATTGAACAGCATTGGCCATAGGATTAAGCCCTGAGGAACGCTGCTGGTGATTGGTCACCAGCCAGATGCAGCCCCATTCTCTACAACACTCTGAGCCCTGCCCTTCAGCTAGTTCTTCACCCAGCACATGGCGAACCCACTCACTCCACAGCTGGACAACTTGTCCAGAAGGATGCTGTGAGAGACAGTACCAAAAGCCTTACTAAAATCCAGAAAAACTACATCCACCGCCTTCCTTTCACCCACTAGGTGGCTAGGTGGGTGACTTTATCATAGAAGGACATCAAATTATTTACAGACTTTCCATTTGTGAACTCATGTTGACTGTGCCTGATGATTGCGTTGTCCTTTGAAAGCTCTCTTCAGTAGCACCCAGTACGGTCTCCATAATTTTTCCAGGTACTGAGGTTAGACTGACAGGTCTGTAGTTTCCTGGGTCTTCCCTCACACTCTTCTTGTAAATTGGAATAACGTTAGCTAGCTTGCACTCAGTGAGGACCTCTCCAGACTACCAAGACCTTTGGGAGATGGTCGAGAGGTGTCCTGCCATAACATCCACTAGCTCCTTCAGTACGCTGGGATGAATCCATCAGGCCCCATGGACTTGTGAACATTCAGTTGATACAGCTGGTCCCTTACAATTTCATTGTCCACGAATGGAAAGTCAGTGTTCTTGAAGTCATGGACCTCTGACTCGGAGAACTGGGCAGCCCAAGGTCTACCAGTATTGTTAAGGACAGAGGCAGAAAAAGCACTGAATGCCTCTGCTTCTTCTTCATCCCTATTGTTCAGGCGACCATCTTCAACAAGTATCAGTCCAATGTTTTCTTTAGACCTTCTCTTGCTATCAATATACGTTAAAAAGCCTTTCTTGTTGTCTGATGCAACACTGGCCAGCTTCAACTCTAATCAAGCTTTGGCCCTTCTCCCTGTCTTCTCCCTGGGGAAGAATGGCTTGGTGTGCAGGAGGAGGGGAAAGGGCTGTGCCCAAAGCAGTGAGTGCAATTTCAGGCTCCAGCTCCAGCTGCACTCATGATGGCCATCATTCCCTCCAGATCCCTTCGTGTTCCAGGGCGCGGCTGGCTGCGACTTGTACCCCAATGGCTCCTATACCAAATTCTACCACCTCGCCTACAATGGCAAGGACTTCCTTCGCTTCGACGTGGACAACAGCCGCTGGGAGAGGCGGCAGGAGAGTGAGCTGGCGGCACAAGTTGAGAGGCAGTTCACCACCTTCACTGACTTTTCTGCGAACCTGCAGCACCTTCTCAATGTCACCTGTGTTGACCACATGAAGAAATTCATCAGGTATGGAAGTCAGCTCTGGAGAGACAAGGTGAGACCACCCCCAACCCTGGCATGGCCACCCCACACTGGGGCCAAGCAGTGCCTCACCAGGGCTCCCCTCAACCCTTGGCTGTTGCCCCCTAGAGCTGCCCGTGGCCACAGTCTTCGCCCGCACACCCAGCCCAGCAACAGCTCCTGCTGGTTTGCCGTGTCACAGGCTTCTACCCGCGGCCCATCAGCGTGGCCTGGCTGCGGGATGGCCAGGAGGTGCCGCCGGGCCCGGCACTCAACACCAGCGCCATCCTGCCCAACGCCGACCTCACCTATCAGCTACGCAGCATCCTGGCCGTGGCCCCCCGCGACGGGCACAGCTACGCCTGCCGCGTGCGCCACCGCAGCCTGGGCACTCGCAGCCTCCTCGTCCCGTGGGGTAGGTGACACTTGTGGGGCTGGGGCACAAGGTGTGGGCAGAGGACCCTGGCTCCTTGCAAGTCCCTGGAAGATAGTGGGTCGAGCTTCGTTGGCAGCTCTGGCCGAGGCCTCCTGTGCACCCACAACCCTCTCTCTTCTCTCTCCTCCAGACAGCTCCAAGGTAGCTCTTGGCGTTGGCATCACCATCGCAGTGCTGCTGACCATGGCTGCAGCCCTCGCTGGGGCCATCTGGTGTTACAGGCGCAGGTGAGGTCTCCTTCTCACCCAGCTGCACCAGCCTGGGCTTCAGGCCATGGCGGGTGGGAGCTGCCTGGCCAGGGCTGCCTGCCCTTGTCCAGCTTCATTAATCTCTTCCTCTCCTGTAGGAGCTGAGAGCACTGGACACACCATGCCGGGGATGCCCCAGGGCCACTTTGGCCCCCAACATCTCCCTCATAATAAACCTCTAATTAACATCCCTACACATGTGGGAACTCCTGGTGTGCCATGCCCAGTGCCCACAAGCACATGACATCACGCCGCTCCTGCCCACCCCAGGACAGATGGGAAGAACCCTGGTGTAGCACAGGGGCATGCCTACACTCCTCATACCAGGGTGAAACACCGGGACAGCTTCCCAACACCAACGGAGTGTCCTTGGCCCTAGCCCCTAGTCCTGGGGCACACCTGGCTCCCCACCAAAAGAGCAGGACTCAAGCCAGTGTCAACACAGGCTGAGACAGTGATGCGACAGGGCAAGGGAGGTCCATCTTCCCCCCACCCACCCTTCTGGGGCCACATCAGCACCTCTGCACCAGATCCCGGTCCCTGAGACGAGGGGATGGTGACAAACAGGCGCGGGGCCAGCACACAGCTCAGGGGCACAGGGAGCCCCGACACGTGGCCAGCTGTGGGAACAGAGTTCACCTGGCCCGTGGGAAATACAGCCACACTGGGGCAAACCCGCCTGGTTCAGTGCTGGGGGCAGCGGCACAGAGGGGACAGAGACGTCTGTGCCGTGCACAAGCAGCCACGAAGGACATTCCCAACAGGGGCAGCGGATGCAGCCCACAGCCAGGGTTTGGAAAGAGTGGACAGGTTTCCCACACTGCTCCAGGTGTCACGGTGCCACCGTGGCCATGGGGGCGCACCTGCAGCCAGGGGGATGGCCGTGCTCCCACTCGAATTCCCCAGCACTCACGGCCACCGGCCAGGGTGCCCCAGCCCTGCCTGCCCCTTCTCCTGCGTGACTCGCGGGTAAGGGGCGCCACTTTATCCACCCACTCAGGCACTCGTCCTTGTACCCCTCCTCATCCCCTTCCCACTGCTTCCCTACCCCATCCCTATCGCCTCCCCCACTCCCTACAGGTCCCTCCCTCTCCCTACACATCCCCGGCCCTGCCACTGGCCCACCTCCTCATCCTCAACTCCCCGTTCCCTGTTCCTCTTATCACAGAATCATGGAATCACAGAATGTTTGGGTTGGAAGGGACCTCACAGATCATCCAGTTCCAACCCCCCTGCCATGGGCAGGGACACCCTCCGCTACACCAGGTTGCTCAAAGCCTCATCCAGCCTGGCCTTGAACACTTCCAGGGATGGGAGTGGGCTTCCACAGGCCCACTGTCCCTGCTCGGTCCCGCGGACCCTTCCTGCCCCCCACGAACTAAGCTTTGTCCAGATGCCCCCCCTTGAGGAAGGTGTAGACTGTGACGAGGTCCCCCCCTCTGCCTTCTCTCCTCCAAGATGAATTATCCGAACAAGCCAAGTGATCTCCGTCACTCCTCCTAAGTCTTACCTTGAGGCCTATCACCATCTTGGTTGCCCTCCTCAGGACGCGCTCTAATAGTTTGATGTCCTTCTTATATTGAGGTGCCCAAAACTGCACACAGTACTCAACTGCACACAGTATTCACACCAGTGCAGCGTAGAGCAGGACAATCATCTCCCTCCACTGGCTAACTATGCTGTGCTTGATGCACTCCAGGACATGGTTGGCCCTCTTGGCTGCCAGGGAACACTGTTGACAGCTGTATTTAACTTGCCATCAACCCAAGCCCCCAGATCTCTTTCTGTGGGGCTGCTTCCAGCCTCTTGTCCTCTAGTTTGCAGAGATAACCAGGGCTACCTGTCCCAGGTGCAGAATCCAGTGCTTGCTCTTGTTAAATTTCATATGGTTGGTCATGCCTAGATCTCTAGTCTACCCACATCTCTCTGTAAGGCTCGAGGGAGTCCACAGCTCCTCCTACTGTAGTATCATTGGCAAGCTTACTTAGTGTACATTTAACTCCTGTATCCTCATCATTTTATAAAAATATTAAAGAGCAGTAAAGAGGTAGAAAACCTCTTCCTGCTAGGCACCACATATATCTTTCAGACACAGTTGGCACATTCTGTAGTAATTCAATAACTCAAAAAGAAAAACATAGCTTGCAATTTAATTTCATATAGCTCATAGCCACATGTGTGGTCCCTAAGGTCCTCATATCAACTGAGCTTTCCACGCTCCTAGTTACTGACATTTGGAAACGCGCTGATAGAATTGAGAGACCTTTCCCCCCACTTCAACCCTAATGTCTTTCTAATGTCACAATTTAGATCATGATTTGTGTATTCTGAAGGCTTATGTTCCCAACGTTACTGTACTGAGCACATCCTACTGTCTTTAAGATTCTACACTACAAAAGTTAGAACTCATCAGAAATACACAGCTGCACTGCAGAACCCAGCATCTGTTAATTTTATAGGAAGAAGACTCATGCACTGGAACATAGGTCTGGATAGGACTACTAATGCTTTGGTGCAGAGGGAGTAAAAATTTCCTTGGCATTCATTTAAATGATCATATAGCCCACAGTAGCAAAGCTACATCATTTCATAGTAGCACTCTTAACACTGATATTAAAATCGACTACCTGATGTAATTGAAAATATGCAGTAACTCCTTCGAGAAGGAAGAGTAGCATGAGGGCAACAGTTTCTACTGCTTTTAAAAGATATGTTTATACGTGGATTACCTAGTAATGCCATTTCAGTTTAGCACACCATCAATAGGCATGTGTAGCTGTAGCCAAATGGGTAAACTATATGCGTGGTTTATTAGGTCTAGCACGCTCAGCAAGTTGCAAGACGAAGAGTTAAGCATGTAAACTATCTTTCTAACTAGTCACCACAGCAATAGAATTATAGACGTGCTTTATAGACTCCAAATGCACACAAGAAAGCAGAAAAAAATACGCAACATTCAATGGAAAAATATAAGTGCTCTTATTTGAATGACACACTGGAATAAATTTAAACCACGTGGTGACAACTGTGGCTTAGTCCATTTGCTCATGTGTTTAATAAGGCACCTCAGAAAGCTGTCCAACCACATGGAGCCCCAAGGAGCTCAGATTAGTGCTAAGGAAAAAACATCTTTGTTATTGGTTTGATTACAATTACTATTTCAAGGTTTTATTTCCTCCCTTTTGCCCTCTTCCCTTCCCAGAGGACACTGACTGAAATGCATGGTAGTAAGTTCCATACCCTTTCAGCCACACAGCTGAATGACCCCGCTCAATGGGTGATATGCCTCTAGAACCAAACGGTGGAAATGGAGAGCATTATCAAGGTTTCTTTCAAGAGGAAACAGTAAGCAAACTGCTGCACAGCTTAAATGTGCAGAAGTCTATGGGGCCGGATGAGATCCACCCAGGAGTTCTGAGGGAGCTGGCAGAAGTGCTCACCAAGCCACTTTCCATCATTTACCAACAATCCTGGCTAACAGGGGAGGTACCAGCTGACTGGAGGTTGGCAAACGTGACTCCGATCTACAAGAAAGGTAAGAGGGAAGACCCAGGGAACTACAGGCCTGTCAGTCTGACCTCAGTGCAAGGTGAACTCATGGACCAGATCATCCTTAGTGTTATCATGCGACATGTACAGGACAGTCAGATGATGAGGCCCAGTCAACACGGATTTATGAAGGGCAGCTCTTGTTTGACCAATCTGATCTCCTTCTGTGATAAAATGACCTGTTTAGTGGACGAGGGAAGAACTGTGGATGTTGTTTACCACGATTTTAGCAAGGCCTTTGACACTGTTTCCCATAACATTCTTCTGCAGAAGCTGGCTGCCTATGGCTTGGATGGGTGTACACTTCGCTGGATCAAAAACTGGCTGAACAGCCAGGTCCAGAGAGTGGTGGTGAATGGAGTTAAATCCAGCTGTCCGCCAGTCACCAGTGGTGTTCTGCAGGGCTCGGTGTTGGGGCTTTTTCTCTTTAACATCTTTATCAATGATCTGGATGAGGGGATCGAGTGCACCCTCAGCAAGTTTGCAGATGACGCTAAATTGGGAGGTAGTGTTGATCTGCCTGAGGGTCGGGAGGCTCTACAGAGGGACCTGGACAGACTGGAACGATGGGCCGAGGCCAACTGTATGAAATTCAACAAGACCAAGTGCGGGTCCTGCACTGGGGCCACAACAATCCCCTGCAGCGTTACAGGCCTGGGGAAGCGTGGCTGGAAAGCTGCACAGCAGAGAAGGACCTGGGGGTGCTGGTCGACAGCCGATGGAACATGAGCCAGCAGTGTGCCCAAGCAGCCAAGAAAGCCAACGGAATCCTGGCAGGGATCAGAAACAGTGTGGCCAGCAGGAGCAGGGAAGTGATTTTTCCCCCTATGCTCAGCCCTGGCGAGGCCACACCTGGAGTACTGGGTCCAGTTTTGGGCCCCCCGCTTCAAGAAGGACGTTGAGGTGCTGGAGTGGGTTCAGAGAAGAGCAACAAAACTAGTGAAGGGTTAGAGAACTTGTCCTATGAGGAGCAGCTGAGGGAGCTGGGACTGTTTAGTCTGGAGAAGAGAAGGCTCAGGGGGACCTTATCGCTCTCTACATACCTGAAAGGAAGTTGTAGGGAGATGGGGGTCGGTCTCTTCTCCATGTTATGAATGACAGGACGAGAGGGAATGGCCTCAAGTTACGCCAGGGGAAATTTAGGTTAGATATCGGGAAAAATTTCTTTACAGAGCGGGTTGTGAAGTATTGGAACAGGCTGCCCAGGGAGGTGGTGGAGTCTCCATCCCTGGAGGTGTCTAAAACCGTTGTGAATTTGGTGTTGAGGAACACAGTTTAGTGACCCTGACAGTGCAGGGCAAATGGTTGGACTCGATGATCTTGAGGGTCTCTTCCAACCAGATGATTCTATGGTTCTAGAGTGTTGTCTTATGCTATTCTTCATGATGCGAAAGAAACTTGGAAACTGTTCCAAGTACAACCGAGAGGATGTGACGGATACACTCAACTCCTTAATCAAGTTGGCTGTACTTTGGTTCAGGCTCGTTAAGGAACAACAGGACTCATGATCAAACATGAACCCCTGGGTACAACAGCCCCTGGATCATGGACAAGGGCATGAAACTGATTTAAACCAGATTATCAGAGACCCCCAAGTCCAGAAAGGATGCATATACTTGTGGTTTTGACCAGCAGCCAATTATTTCACACTATAAATATTAGCAGCCTTAAGGAGACCTTAAGCTCTCCCTCCATAGCAGCTGGCTGCAGGGCAGTGATGTCCCCTTGACCGTTTCCCAGGACAAATGGACTATTAGTATGTTTGGGACAATAGGGCATTAGCTCAGAAAAAAAAGTAAAGGGTGAAAAAATTCAAAACCTCATCTGATCATGAGTACTCTGCTTTCTAAATTGCTGTGGATTCTGCTGCTCTGCCCTGTGAACCCCCTCCTTTTGCACCTGCTACCTCCTCCTCCCTGTCCTATAGGAATGTATTCCATGCTGCCAGGGAACCTGCGGCAGCCATTAAAGCTGCCATCCAAGCTGCTGCAGGAGGTGCCGCTGCCCCGTGGGTGCAGATGCAGCTGGTCCTGTGCCAGTCTTGCATGTGTACACTCAGCAACCCTGGAATCGAGGAAGTTTAGTACTTTGGGATAACGAAATGCCACATCTTTGAGAGCATATTGAGTGACATGTTCAGGTCTTTTCCAGTACCTGTATGGGGCACAATCCCTCATATTCTGATTTTCAATTACTGTTTTAAGAGTCATTTAGAGCAGATGAGAGAGAGGATATTTGAAAAGGATGCTGAACTGACGCTATCACCTGGAGGGAGACGATAGTGATTATAATTCAGCAGCCAATTATTTCACACTATAAATATTAGCAGCCTAGTCTACCCCCGCCCACTCCTCCTGGCGGGGCTCTCCCCAGTCCCAGGCTGTCACAGCACTTCATGCCCAAATCTTATTTCAGCTTTCCTCCCTCACGCACATTCCCAGCCCCTGGCTCGGGACCTCTGGGGCCCTCCTCGACATGTCCATTGGTCGAGAGCCCCACCGTGCCTGCTGGGCTGGGCTGAAGTGCGGGAACTCACAAGCGCTTCCTCCTTCCGCAGTCACTGCTGCTGCTGCTTCAGCCTCGCCGCACGCACCATGCAGCCCCCTCACTCCTCCTCTTCCTCTTTCTCTCACTCCTCCTACCTGGGATGTGGGCAGACCCGGAGGGTAAGTGGGAGCCCTGGCTCACCCCAACCGCTCTCGCTCCCTTGCCAGAGGACCCCGCAGGTTCCTCAGATAAGGCACGGCCACCCCCCACCACGCAGCACCCAAAGGTGCCCTGCCCCTCCCCACTCTCTGTGTCCCTGCCTACAGCTCGGGCTTCATGCCCCACTGGCTCCAGCGTGGCAGCTCAGGCACCCAAGAAGTGGGGCCAGGGGTTCCCAGCCAGGCCTGGGGTGCTTGGATTCCCCCAAAAGTGCCTTCCTCTGCAGGGAGCTTGTGGGTGTCAGCGGGGTCTCAGCTCCACATGGTGCTATGGGCCCTTCCAGCAGCCCCTTCTTTGTTGCTGAGCTGCACCTGCAAGAGGGTGTTTCAGGCACTGCCATCGCACAGAGCGTTTCACCGCAGCCCCATCAGACCTTGGAGGCGTTTCCGGAGGGGGCAGCAGCGGACATTGAAACGTGGGACTGATCTCTGGGCTGGGCTACCCTCCTGCCCCTGTCAGGGTTCAGTCTCTTTGAGCTCCCAATGTCCAGGAGCCCCCAAATCTGGACAAAACACCCTTTCCCCTCCTCCGTCTTTCACATCCTCTGCCCCACGTGCAGGTCTGATGCAGGTCCTGGCACCAGTGCTTCTTCTGGGGGAAGAATCTCCTCAAACAAGTGCTGAGGTGACCCCACCATCTGCTCCGCACAGTCAGACAGCAGACACTGGAATAGAGGGAGTCGTGAAGGGAATGAGGGGCCTGAAATCCTGTATGGGAGAGAAATATCTTGTTGAAAAGTAAAATAGAGAAAGAAAAAGAGCAGCAGGGGCAGAGGAAGTTCAGACAGGACAGCAAGCCTGAGTGGGTGAGGAGGTGGGAGTCCAGTGAAGACAGGGCTGGGGGTTTGCCCAGGCAGGGCCAGGTGCGGGCTGCTGCAGGTCCCTGTGGGGTGGGGTGAAGAGCACAGAGGCATAGAACAGTTCAGGTTCAAAGGGATCTTAAAGGTCACATAGTCCAATCCCCAGCAATGAGCAGGGACATCTTCAACTAGACCAGGTTGCTCAGAACCCCTGACTTTGAATGTTTCCAGGATGGGACATCTACCACCCCTCTGGGCAACCTGGTCCAGTGTTTCACCACACTCATCGTAAAAAATTTCTTCCTTATATCTAGTCTGAATCTCCTGTTTCCCCTCCAGCCTCCTTACTCATCTCCTCTTTCCTACAGTTTCCTCTTTCCTATAGCCTTTCCCATCCTCATCCTCTCTCCTAGCAGAGACACGGGTTTTGCAGCTCCTCCAGGACCAGCTTCTTTGCCAACATCAGCTCTGCTGAGATATCTGGAGTGGCTCTCCTGGGGGATGTGCCCATCTTCGCATTGGATCCTGCAAACTGGAGCATCCACTTCCACCAGCCCTGGGCCCGTCAAGCCACAGTCGAGGGTGAGGCAGAGATGATCAAGTCCCACTCCAAACTTTTTCTGCGCAATTTGGTCCGATATGTGCACGAAATGATCCAGTGGGTGCAACAGGACTGTGAGTATGGGGACAACACCAGCCAGATCCCCAGCCCCTTTCCCTGGTTCCAGCTGTGCCCCCCTCCCCACCACGGGAGCATTCGTGGGGTGTCATAGGGTGCAACGGCTCCTAAAAGCAGAAAGAGAAATGCTGCGGCTGATGGGGCACATGGCTAGCAGGGGCAGGGATGATATCGCACTGAAAACATCCCTCAGGGCTCCTGCCATCTAGCATGAAGGGACCCCTCTGCACACTGGGAAGCTGCCACCAAATTAACTGGGGCTGCAGGACCCGCACAGCACAGATTAGGGAAAGAGAAACTTGGGGGCAAAGATTCTGAGAGGCAACATCCTGTTTGAGCAATTGTCGTGTGCTGACTGGCCCCATATCCACTTTGAACTTCCAAGGGGACTGAGGGCTTGCAGGGTGTCCCAGGACTTCCTGCAGGATGGCCCCATGTCCTGCCATGCATTGCATCCCGCTGCCCGTCGCAGCCCGCTGCCCATCACACCCCTGCATGTGCCTCCCAGCCACATCCCACCTCGTGCCACCCAGGTCCCACACACTCACAGGACCTCTCCACCGGCTCTGCCCTTGGCAGACCCCTTGGTGCTTCAGATCCGTGCGGGCTGTGTGCTGCACCCCAACAGGACAAGCTGGGGCTTCATGGATGTCGGGGAGGGTGGCAGAGATCTTGTAGCTTTCGAGGTGAAGAGGCAGCATTGGGAGCTCCAGCAGTCATTCCCGGCTAGCAGAGCTGGTCAGTAAGTCCCTCAACAGCAAGAAGGCTGTCTCAGGGCTCCTGGAGCACATCCTCTCCATCTCCTGCCACAGCTACATCCTCACTCTGTGCAGGTATGGGAAGGCTGATCTGGAGAGACAAGGTAAGAGCACTCCAACCCTGGCATGGCCACCCCACAGCCCCCCACACTGGGGCCAAGCAGTGCCTCACCAGGGCTCCCCTCAACCCTTGGCTCTTGCCCCCCAGAGCCGCCTGTGGCCACGGTCTTCGCCCGCACACCCAGCCCAGCCCAGATCCTGCTGGTTTGCCGTGTCACAGGCTTCTACCCGCAGCCCATCAGTGTGGCTTGGCTGCGGGATGGCCAGGAGGTGCCACCGGGCCCGGCACTCAACACCAGCGCCATCCTGCCCAACGCTGACCTCACCTATCAGCTACGCAGCGTCCTGGCCGTGGCCCCCCGCGACGGGCACAGCTACGCCTGCCGCGTGCGCCACTGCAGCCTGGGCACTCACAGCCTCCTCGTCCCGTGGGGTAGGTGCCACCCGTGGGGTCCGGGTGCAGTGTGCAGGCGGCAGCCACTGTCCCTGACACCCTTTTCCATCCCTGTCCCAGAAAACCAGAGCGCAGCTCCAACCATCAGCGTTGCCATCGCAGTGCTGCTCCTCGTGGCCGCCGTCTCTGTCGGGGGATTCTGGTGGTGGCAGCACAGGTAAGTTCTCCCTCCCACCGACTGCTCGCAGGTGCATGGGCAGATGGGTCGGGCCAGGGGTCGCAGCAGCAGCCGCTCTGCAGGGATGAACTCTCCGGCACTCTCACAGTGTTCCCCCCTTTCAGGAAAAGTGATGAGGCCACACGGGACACTCGGCAATCCCTCGTTTGAGGCCTGGCTGCCCTCCCAGTTACACCAGCTCTCCCTGCTCGTTTCATCTCCTAACCCTGACCCATCAGCACCGGCAGGTTTGCTCCAAAAAAACACCACATTAAACAGCTACAAACTTCCCCAGCTGCATGTGGCTCTTGTGGCTCTCGCCCTCCTTCCCCCTCACAGTGTTCTCCCAGGAAAACCATCAGTGTGCCGCTGAGACTGAACATTGTGGCCAGGAAGACTCTCCCTCTTCCTGGGCACTGGCTGATCTCCCTTGGCATGTCAGGAAAAGTGATCCTCTGCCAACCACGCCCACATCTCAGAATCTCCATGGGCAGTGTCTGTCCCTGGCAGAAGGGCAGCGACAACCTGGGGCCAGACCAGCACGGGCGTGCTGAGTGGGATGAGGGACGGAGCAGGTCATAAACCAGGGAGAGAGGGAAGGATTTGAGCTGTTTTTCTGGGAAGAGAAGGGGAAGGGAGGATCCAAGGGACATCTCCAATGCCCTGATGCAGGGAAATGTTTTGAGCAGGTGTGAACGTGCACCAGTCCCAGTGCTGATCTCACCGTCTCTCTGGGATGCTTTGGCGTCGAGTTCTCTTCTACTCCTGACTCCTGCCCCCATGTCTGACTCCTGCTCCCACAAAACTGGAGGGATGTGGGATAGTCACTCTCCCAATATACCTGACAGCCATGAGAGAGCCATGCTGAGGCTCCGGGGGGACTCTGTCTCTGAGGGACATGCCCCCGAGAAGGGTGGTGTGGTGGGTTGACTTTGGCTAGCCACCAGGTGCCCACCAAGTTGCTCTACCACTCCCCCTCCTCAAGGGGGACAAAACACCAAACACAACCGGACAAGACGGAGAAAAGACGACAAAAGGCTCATGGGTCGAGATAAGGACAGGGAGATCACTCAGCAATTACCGTCACAGGCAAAACAGACTCAGCTTGGGGAAATTAATTTAATTTGATTTATTGCCAATCAAAATCAGAGTAAGATCATGAGAAAGAAGAACAAACCTAAAAACATCTTCCTCTCACCCCTCTTCCGGGCTCCACTTCACTCTTGACTTCTCCAGCATCAGTCCTTCCCATGGACTGCAGTTCTTCACAAACTGCTCCAGCATGTGTACTTTCAACACAGCACAAGAGCCCTGCAGGGTCACAGGTCCTGCCAGAAGACCTGCTCCAGTGCGGGCCCCTCTCCATGGGGTCACAGGTCCTGCCAGGAGCCTTCTCCAGCGTGGGCTCTCCACAGGGTCACAGACTCCTTCAGGCACACCCATTTGCTCTTACGTGGGGTCTTCCATGGGCTGCAAGTAGGTATCTGCTGCACCATGGTCCTTCACCACTGGCTGCACAGGCACCGTCTGTGGTCCAGTTCCTGGAGCATCTCCTTCTCCATCTTCACCGACTTCAGCGTCTCTATAGTTGCTTCCCTTGCATATTCTCACTCCTCTCGCCCTGCTGCTGTTGCACAGCATCTTTTAGCCCTTCTTAAATATGTTATCACAGAGGCATTGCCAACATCACCGACTGGTTCAGCTTTGGCCAGCAGTGAGTCTGTCTTGGACCTGGCTGGAACTGGCTCTGTTGGGCATGGGAGCAGCTTCTGGCATGTTCTCACAGAAGCCACCCCTGCAGGCCTCCTGCTACTGAAACCTTACCATGTAAACCCAATATTCTCTGCCAGGAGTCTACAGGGTAAATCCCTTGGGGTTACCACGTGAGGAGGCGAAGGTCACAACAGGCCGGGTGACCCATCTCCTTGGGTGTCAGGGTGCTTCTGCAGTCCAGAGGGATGCCCTCCACAGCCTGGAGGGGTGACTTTGCACCCATCCAAATTCTCCTGGCACTCACAGTCCCCGGCCAAAGCGTCCCAGCCCAGCCCTCCACAAGCCACACCACCTCCCCCTGGGGAACACAATTGGCCAGGCCCTCCCCAAAACCTCAGCACCAGCCTCATTGGCTGCCGAGATCACCCCATGACACTGGAACCACCAGCAGCCCTGGGGAGAAGTGTGGCCCCTTCCTCCTCCTGCGACACTTGCTCCTGCACACTTCCCACTGGCAACATGCAACCCTCTCACCACCACCGCCTCCTCCTCTTCCTTCTCCTCCTTCTCCTCCCTGGGACGTGGGCAGAGCCAGAGGGTAAGTGGGAGCCCTCGCTCACCCCCATCTGCTCCCTTCCTTGCACTGCGAGACTCCACAGAGGTGGCAGGGGGTGGGCACAGACACGGCCATCACCACCAAGGTGCCACCCTTCATCCCACAGCACCTAAAGGTGCCCCATCCCTGCACACCTGCTCGGGGTTCCCTGCCTAACACCATCCTGCCCAGCACAGCACCACTGGCGCTGGGATTCAGGTGCCTTAGCAGCCAAGGGGCAAGAGGTCCCTCATCCAGGCTTGGGGTGCTGAGGTGCTCCTAAAGACGCCTTCCTCCTGCAGGGAACCTGCGGACACCAGCAGTTCTCAGACCCTCATGGCACAACAGCTCTACACTGGGCTCCAACCCCTTGAGCAGGTCCTGGGCACTGCCCTCAGCCTGCCAAATCATTTCTCTTGCAATTGATGGGTCCTTGGATCCTCTGCATGCTCCCCCGTGAAACAACGCTCAAAGATTCCTCCTGCAGCTACAACAAGCCTTCACCTGCAGCCCCAGCCTGTGTTTCCCGTTCTGGGGGCAGGCGCTCACTGCGCCCTGGCCAGGGGGCACCCACTGCTCCAAAACAGGCTTCACTCTGCCCTGCTTGCTACTGGACCCTCTTTCAGTGCTGCAGCACCAAACTCAGTCTCCTGCCTCCTGTTAGGGTTCAGTCTCGAGCAGTGCCCCGGAGCCCCTAAACTGGGGTGAAATGCCCCTCCCTCCCAGCCTCCCCAGCCCCTGTACTGTGTGCAGGTCTCTAGTGAACCTGGGTCCCGGCACGGATGCTCCTTGCTGGGGGAAGCATCACCCCAAACCAGCACCCAGCTCCCCCGCCATCCATTCCGCACGGCTAAGTGACAGAACTGTGACCCAGGTCACGCTGGGGAGGTAGGCGGCTGAAAAAGGAAATTAGAGGAGAAGCAGGGAGAGGCTTAGAGAGGCTGTGGAAGGAAACTGCAAACTGAGTCAAACCAGGGGATTTCCCCCACCCTGCCTGTCTACCCCACTTTGCGCTGCCTGTCCCCAGGGATGCTGCAAGCCACTCTCCCTCCAGCACTGGAGCTGGCAGTCCCCTGACCTCATGCACCTGTCCTCCTCCATCCTCGTGCACACCAACACAGCTTCCTCTCTCCCTTCTCCCCATAGGCTCTTGTAAACTCCACCTTTTCCAAACCTCTGTCTTCCACAACACCACCTTTGTGGACATTTCGGCCTGGGCCACCCTGGAGGACATCATCTTCGCTGCCGTGCAGAAAGACACACTGAACATCGTCTACCTCCAGCCATGGGTCTACCCAGCCCTGCCTGCAGAAGAGTGGGAGAACTTGCAAAACCTGTTCAGGATCTACTTGCACAACTTCGTCCTGTCCCTGTCCGACGACGTCAGGCTGTACCAGACATCCTGTGAGTACCAGGTGCTCAGCACCTCCTAGCTCAAGGCAGGGAGCTGTGAGAAGGAGCTCAGAGGCAGAGCTCAGAGCCACCACCAACAGCTTTGCCAAATCAGGGCAAGGAATAGGCCTCATCCTGCACCAGCAAGACCACCAACTACCTGTCCTGTGCTTGGGTCACACAGGGCCATTCTTGTCCCAGCAAAACTTTGGCAGTGTTTAGCTCCACTTACGCCCTCATACCACCACCCCTTATTGCTCTCCAAGCACCCCAAATCCCATCTGAGAAGTCAACTGAGAAAGTGGAGTAGAAGGTTAAAGGGGCCTCTCCGCTCATGTCTGTAGGATGCATCACATGAAGCAAGTGCCTGGCCCCACACACTGGTGCAGTGCTGGTTAACCAAGGGCAGGGCACTGGGCAGAGTGCCACCATCCTCCTACTCGCCTGCACCCCATGTCCCATCACTTCCCCAGAGCAGTGCTTCCCGTTTTGTCATGGCTCCTGATCCTGTTGTGGGCAGGGGCAGCTTGAGGACATTGAGCTACAGGGCTCAGGATGGGTTTCTCATTCGCAGGGAGAAGCACACACCTGGTGTAAAGCAGAGCAGTGACATGGGGGAACAGAATACAGAATATAGACCAGACTATAGTAGACTAGAATAGTTCAGTTGGAAGGGACCTACAATGATTATCCAGTCCAACTGACTGACTACTTCAGGGTTGACCACAAGTTACAACAGATTTTTAAGGGCACTGTCCAAATACCTCTTAAACGCTGACAGGCTTGGGCATCAACCACCCCCGTAAAGGAAAGCTTCCCAATGTCAAGTCTGAACCTGCCCCTGAGGCAACTTTGAACCATCCCCAGGCATCCTGTCCCTGGATCCGAGGGAGAAGAATCAGCACCTCCCTCTCCACATGCCCTCCTCAGAAAGCTGTAGAGACCAGCGAGCTGACTCCTCAGCCTCCTTTTCTGCAAACTAGACAAGTCCAGAGTCCTCCCCTGCTCCTCATAGGACATACCTTCTAGACCCTTTACCAGCTTTGTTGCCCTCCTCTGGACACATTCTAGTACCTTCACGTCCTTCTTAAACGGTGGGGCCCAGAACTGCACACAGTACTCAAGGTGAGGCCACACCAGTGCTAAATACAGCAGGATAAACACCTCTCTTGACCAGCTGCTTGTGCCGTGCTTGATGCACCCCAGGAGGTGGGTTGCCCTCTTGGCTGCCAGGGCACACTGATGACTCCTATTGAACCTGCTGCTGACTAGCACCTCCAGATGCCGTTCTGCAGGGCTGCTCTCCAGCCATTTCTCTCCCTGTTTACATTTGTGTCCAGTGTTATCTGTCCCAGGTGCAGGCTCTGGCCTTTGTTAAATTTCATGCTGTTGATGATTTCCCGATGCTCCCATCTATCTAGATCTCTCTGCAAGGCCTCTTGTACCTCAAAAGACTCAATGGCACATCTCAGGTTTGCATTATCAGCTATCTCGTTAATGGTGCATTCCACTCCTGCATCCAGATCATTGACCAAAATATTGAACAGCATTGGCCATAGGATTAAGCCCTGAGGAACGCTGCTGGTGATTGGTCACCAGCCAGATGCAGCCCCATTCTCTACAACACTCTGAGCCCTGCCCTTCAGCTAGTTCTTCACCCAGCACATGGCGAACCCACTCACTCCACAGCTGGACAACTTGTCCAGAAGGATGCTGTGAGAGACAGTACCAAAAGCCTTACTAAAATCCAGAAAAACTACATCCACCGCCTTCCTTTCACCCACTAGGTGGCTAGGTGGGTGACTTTATCATAGAAGGACATCAAATTATTTACAGACTTTCCATTTGTGAACTCATGTTGACTGTGCCTGATGATTGCGTTGTCCTTTGAAAGCTCTCTTCAGTAGCACCCAGTACGGTCTCCATAATTTTTTCCAGGTACTGAGGTTAGACTGACAGGTCTGTAGTTTCCTGGGTCTTCCCTCACACTCTTCTTGTAAATTGGAATAACGTTAGCTAGCTTGCACTCAGTGAGGACCTCTCCAGACTACCAAGACCTTTGGGAGATGGTCGAGAGGTGTCCTGCCATAACATCCACTAGCTCCTTCAGTACGCTGGGATGAATCCCATCAGGCCCCATGGACTTGTGAACATTCAGTTGATACAGCTGGTCCCTTACAATTTCATTGTCCACGAATGGAAAGTCAGTGTTCTTGAAGTCATGGACCTCTGACTCGGAGAACTGGGCAGCCCAAGGTCTACCAGTATTGTTAAGGACAGAGGCAGAAAAAGCACTGAATGCCTCTGCTTCTTCTTCATCCCTATTGTTCAGGCGACCATCTTCAACAAGTATCAGTCCAATGTTTTCTTTAGACCTTCTCTTGCTATCAATATACGTTAAAAAGCCTTTCTTGTTGTCTGATGCAACACTGGCCAGCTTCAACTCTAATCAAGCTTTGGCCCTTCTCCCTGTCTTCTCCCTGGGGAAGAATGGCTTGGTGTGCAGGAGGAAGGGGAAAGGGCTGTGCCCAAAGCAGTGAGTGCAATTTCAGGCTCCAGCTCCAGCTGCACTCATGATGGCCATCATTCCCTCCAGATCCCTTCGTGTTCCAGGGCGCGGCTGGCTGCGACTTGTACCCCAATGGCTCCTATACCAAATTCTACCACCTCGCCTACAATGGCAAGGACTTCCTTCGCTTCGACGTGGACAACAGCCGCTGGGAGAGGCGGCAGGAGAGTGAGCTGGCGGCACAAGTTGAGAGGCAGTTCACCACCTTCACTGACTTTTCTGCGAACCTGCAGCACCTTCTCAATGTCACCTGTGTTGACCACATGAAGAAATTCATCAGGTATGGGAAGTCAGCTCTGGAGAGACAAGGTGAGACCACCCCAACCCTGGCATGGCCACCCCACACTGGGGCCAAGCAGTGCCTCACCAGGGCTCCCCTCAACCCTTGGCTGTTGCCCCCTAGAGCTGCCCGTGGCCACAGTCTTCGCCCGCACACCCAGCCCAGCACAGCTCCTGCTGGTTTGCCGTGTCACAGGCTTCTACCCGCGGCCCATCAGCGTGGCCTGGCTGCGGGATGGCCAGGAGGTGCCGCCGGGCCCGGCACTCAACACCAGCGCCATCCTGCCCAACGCCGACCTCACCTATCAGCTACGCAGCATCCTGGCCGTGGCCCCCCGCGACGGGCACAGCTACGCCTGCCGCGTGCGCCACCGCAGCCTGGGCACTCGCAGCCTCCTCGTCCCGTGGGGTAGGTGACACTTGTGGGGCTGGGGCACAAGGTGTGGGCAGAGGACCCTGGCTCCTTGCAAGTCCCTGGAAGATAGTGGGTCAAGCTTCGTTGGCAGCTCTGGCCGAGGCCTCCTGTGCACCCACAACCCTCTCTCTTCTCTCTCCTCCAGACAGCTCCAAGGTAGCTCTTGGCGTTGGCATCACCATCGCAGTGCTGCTGACCATGGCTGCAGCCCTCGCTGGGGCCATCTGGTGTTACAGGCGCAGGTGAGGTCTCCTTCTCACCCAGCTGCACCAGCCTGGGCTTCAGGCCATGGCGGGTGGGAGCTGCCTGGCCAGGGCTGCCTGCCCTTGTCCAGCTTCATTAATCTCTTCCTCTCCTGTAGGAGCTGAGAGCACTGGACACACCATGCCGGGGATGCCCCAGGGCCACTTTGGCCCCCAACATCTCCCTCATAATAAACCTCTAATTAACATCCCTACACATGTGGGAACTCCTGGTGTGCCATGCCCAGTGCCCACAAGCACATGACATCACGCCGCTCCTGCCCACCCCAGGACAGATGGGAAGAACCCTGGTGTAGCACAGGGGCATGCCTACACTCCTCATACCAGGGTGAACACCGGGACAGCTTCCCAACACCAACGGAGTGTCCTTGGCCCTAGCCCCTAGTCCTGGGGCACACCTGGCTCCCCACCAAAAGAGCAGGACTCAAGCCAGTGTCAACACAGGCTGAGACAGTGATGCGACAGGGCAAGGGAGGTCCATCTTCCCCCACCCACCCTTCTGGGGCCACATCAGCACCTCTGCACCAGATCCCGGTCCCTGAGACGAGGGGATGGTGACAAACAGGCGCGGGGCCAGCACACAGCTCAGGGGCACAGGGAGCCCCGACACGTGGCCAGCTGTGGGAACAGAGTTCACCTGGCCCGTGGGAAATACAGCCACACTGGGGCAAACCCGCCTGGTTCAGTGCTGGGGGCAGCGGCACAGAGGGGACAGAGACGTCTGTGCCGTGCACAAGCAGCCACGAAGGACATTCCCAACAGGGGCAGCGGATGCAGCCCACAGCCAGGGTTTGGAAAGAGTGGACAGGTTTCCCACACTGCTCCAGGTGTCACGGTGCCACCGTGGCCATGGGGGCGCACCTGCAGCCAGGGGGATGGCCGTGCTCCCACTCGAATTCCCCAGCACTCACGGCCACCGGCCAGGGTGCCCCAGCCCTGCCTGCCCCTTCTCCTGCGTGACTCGCGGGTAAGGGGCGCCACTTTATCCACCCACTCAGGCACTCGTCCTTGTACCCCTCCTCATCCCCCTTCCCACTGCTTCCCTACCCCATCCCTATCGCCTCCCCCACTCCCTACAGGTCCCTCCCTCTCCCTACACATCCCCGGCCCTGCACTGGCCCACCTCCTCATCCTCAACTCCCCGTTCCCTGTTCCTCTTATCACAGAATCATGGAATCACAGAATGGTTTGGGTTGGAAGGGACCTCACAGATCATCCAGTTCCAACCCCCCTGCCATGGGCAGGGACACCCTCCGCTACACCAGGTTGCTCAAAGCCTCATCCAGCCTGGCCTTGAACACTTCCAGGGATGGGAGTGGGCTTCCACAGGCCCACTGTCCCTGCTCGGTCCCCGCGGACCCCTTCCTGCCCCCCACGAACTAAGCTTTGTCCAGATGCCCCCCCTTGAGGAAGGTGTAGACTGTGACGAGGTCCCCCCTCTGCCTTCTCTCCTCCAAGATGAATTATCCGAACAAGCCAAGTGATCTCCGTCACTCCTCCTAAGTCTTACCCTTGAGGCCTATCACCATCTTGGTTGCCCTCCTCAGGACGCGCTCTAATAGTTTGATGTCCTTCTTATATTGAGGTGCCCAAAACTGCACACAGTACTCAACTGCACACAGTATTCACACCAGTGCAGCGTAGAGCAGGACAATCATCTCCCTCCACTGGCTAACTATGCTGTGCTTGATGCACTCCAGGACATGGTTGGCCCTCTTGGCTGCCAGGGAACACTGTTGACAGCTGTATTTAACTTGCCATCAACCCAAGCCCCCAGATCTCTTTCTGTGGGGCTGCTTTCCAGCCTCTTGTCCTCTAGTTTGCAGAGATAACCAGGGCTACCCTGTCCCAGGTGCAGAATCCAGTGCTTGCTCTTGTTAAATTTCATATGGTTGGTCATGCCTAGATCTCTAGTCTACCCACATCTCTCTGTAAGGCTCGAGGGAGTCCACAGCTCCTCCTACTGTAGTATCATTGGCAAGCTTACTTAGTGTACATTTAACTCCTGTATCCTCATCATTTATAAAAATATTAAAGAGCAGTAAAGAGGTAGAAAACCTCTTCCTTGCTAGGCACCACATATATCTTTCAGACACAGTTGGCACATTCTGTAGTAATTCAATAACTCAAAAAAGAAAACATAGCTTGCAATTTAATTTCATATAGCTCATAGCCACATGTGTGGTCCCTAAGGTCCTCATATCAACTGAGCTTTCCACGCTCCTAGTTACTGACATTTGGAAACGCGCTGATAGAATTGAGAGACCTTTCCCCCCACTTCAACCCTAATGTCTTTCTAATGTCACAATTTTAGATCATGATTTGTGTATTCTGAAGGCTTATGTTCCCAACGTTACTGTACTGAGCACATCCTACTGTCTTTAAGATTCTACACTACAAAAGTTAGAACTCATCAGAAATACACAGCTGCACTGCAGAAACCAGCATCTGTTAATTTTATAGGAAGAAGACTCATGCACTGGAACATAGGTCTGGATAGGACTACTAATGCTTTGGTGCAGAGGGAGTAAAAATTTCCTTGGCATTCATTTAAATGATCATATAGCCCACAGTAGCAAGCTACATCATTTCATAGTAGCACTCTTAACACTGATATTAAAATCGACTACCTGATGTAATTGAAAATATGCAGTAACTCCTTCGAGAAGGAAGAGTAGCAGAGGGCAACAGTTTCTACTGCTTTTTAAAAGCATATGTTTATACGTGGATTACCTAGTAATGCCATTTCAGTTTAGCACACCATTCAATAGGCATGTGTAGCTGTAGCCAAATGGGTAAACTATATGCGTGGTTTATTAGGTCTAGCACGCTCAGCAAGTTTGCAAGACGAAGAGTTAAGCATGTAAACTATCTTTCTAACTAGTCACCACAGCAATAGAATTATAGACGTGCTTTATAGACTCCAAATGCACACAAGAAAAGCAGAAAAAAATACGCAACATCAATGGAAAAATATAAGTGCTCTTATTTGAATGACACACTGGAATAAATTTAACCACGTGGTGACAACTGTGGCTTAGTCCATTTGCTCATGTGTTTAATAAGGCACCTCAGAAAGCTGTCCAACCCACATGGAGCCCCCAAGGAGCTCAGATTAGTGCTAAGGAAAAAACATCTTTGTTATTGGTTTGATTACAATTACTATTTCAAGGTTTATTTCCTCCCTTTTGCCCTCTTCCCTTCCCAGAGGACACTGACTGAAATGCATGGTAGTAAGTTCCATACCCTTTCAGCCACACAGCTGAATGACCCGCTCAATGGGTGATATGCCTCTAGAACCAAACGGTGGAAATGGAGAGCATTATCAAGGTTTCTTTCAAGAGGAAACAGTAAGCAAACTGCTGCACAGCTTAAATGTGCAGAAGTCTATGGGGCCGGATGAGATCCACCCAGGAGTTCTGAGGGAGCTGGCAGAAGTGCTCACCAAGCCACTTTCCATCATTTACCAACAATCCTGGCTAACAGGGGAGGTACCAGCTGACTGGAGGTTGGCAAACGTGACTCCGATCTACAAGAAAGGTAAGAGGGAAGACCCAGGGAACTACAGGCCTGTCAGTCTGACCTCAGTGCAAGGTGAACTCATGGACCAGATCATCCTTAGTGTTATCATGCGACATGTACAGGACAGTCAGATGATGAGGCCCAGTCAACACGGATTATGAAGGGCAGCTCTTGTTTGACCAATCTGATCTCCTTCTGTGATAAAATGACCTGTTTAGTGGACGAGGGAAGAACTGTGGATGTTGTTTACCACGATTTTAGCAAGGCCTTTGACACTGTTTCCCATAACATTCTTCTGCAGAAGCTGGCTGCCTATGGCTTGGATGGGTGTACACTTCGCTGGATCAAAAACTGGCTGAACAGCCAGGTCCAGAGAGTGGTGGTGAATGGAGTTAAATCCAGCTGTCCGCCAGTCACCAGTGGTGTTCTGCAGGGCTCGGTGTTGGGGCTTTTCTCTTTAACATCTTTATCAATGATCTGGATGAGGGGATCGAGTGCACCCTCAGCAAGTTTGCAGATGACGCTAAATTGGGAGGTAGTGTTGATCTGCCTGAGGGTCGGGAGGCTCTACAGAGGGACCTGGACAGACTGGAACGATGGGCCGAGGCCAACTGTATGAAATTCAACAAGACCAAGTGCCGGGTCCTGCACTGGGGCCACAACAATCCCCTGCAGCGTTACAGGCCTGGGGAAGCGTGGCTGGAAAGCTGCACAGCAGAGAAGGACCTGGGGGTGCTGGTCGACAGCCGATGGAACATGAGCCAGCAGTGTGCCCAAGCAGCCAAGAAAGCCAACGGAATCCTGGCAGGGATCAGAAACAGTGTGGCCAGCAGGAGCAGGGAAGTGATTTTTCCCCCTATGCTCAGCACTGGCGAGGCCACACCTGGAGTACTGGGTCCAGTTTTGGGCCCCCCGCTTCAAGAAGGACGTTGAGGTGCTGGAGTGGGTTCAGAGAAGAGCAACAAAACTAGTGAAGGGTTTAGAGAACTTGTCCTATGAGGAGCAGCTGAGGGAGCTGGGACTGTTTAGTCTGGAGAAGAGAAGGCTCAGGGGGACCTTATCGCTCTCTACAATTACCTGAAAGGAAGTTGTAGGGAGATGGGGGTCGGTCTCTTCTCCATGTTATGAATGACAGGACGAGAGGGAATGGCCTCAAGTTACGCCAGGGGAAATTTAGGTTAGATATCGGGAAAAATTTCTTTACAGAGCGGGTTGTGAAGTATTGGAACAGGCTGCCCAGGGAGGTGGTGGAGTCTCCATCCCTGGAGGTGTCTAAAAACCGTGTGAATTTGGTGTTGAGGAACACAGTTTAGTGACCCTGACAGTGCAGGGCGAATGGTTGGACTCGATGATCTTGAGGGTCTCTTCCAACCAGATGATTCTATGGTTCTAGAGTGTTGTCTTATGCTATTCTTCATGATGCGAAAGAAACTTGGAAACTGTTCCAAGTACAACCGAGAGGATGTGACGGATACACTCAACTCCTTAATCAAGTTGGCTGTACTTTGGTTCAGGCTCGTTAAGGAACAACAGGACTCATGATCAAACATGAACCCCTGGGTACAACAGCCCCTGGATCATGGACAAGGGCATGAAACTGATTTAAACCAGATTATCAGAGACCCCCAAGTCCAGAAAAGGATGCATATACTTGTGGTTTGACCAGCAGCCAATTATTTCACACTATAAATATTAGCAGCCTTAAGGAGACCTTAAGCTCTCCCTCCATAGCAGCTGGCTGCAGGGCAGTGATGTCCCCTTGACCGTTTCCCAGGACAAATGGACTATTAGTATGTTTGGGACAATAGGGCATTAGCTCAGAAAAAAAGTAAAAGGGTGAAAAAATTCAAAACCTCATCTGATCATGAGTACTCTGCTTTCTAAATTGCTGTGGATTCTGCTGCTCTGCCCTGTGAACCCCCTCCTTTTGCACCTGCTACCTCCTCCTCCCTGTCCTATAGGAATGTATTCCATGCTGCCAGGGAACCTGCGGCAGCCATTAAAGCTGCCATCCAAGCTGCTGCAGGAGGTGCCGCTGCCCCGTGGGTGCAGATGCAGCTGGTCCTGTGCCAGTCTTGCATGTGTACACTCAGCAACCCTGGAATCGAGGAAGTTTAGTACTTTGGGATAACGAAATGCCACATCTTGAGAGCATATTGAGTGACATGTTCAGGTCTTTTCCAGTACCTGTATGGGGCACAATCCCTCATATTCTGATTTTCAATTACTGTTTTAAGAGTCATTTAGAGCAGATGAGAGAGAGGATATTTGAAAAGGATGCTGAACTGACGCTATCACCTGGAGGGAGACGATAGTGATTATAATTCAGCAGCCAATTATTTCACACTATAAATATTAGCAGCCTAGTCTACCCCCGCCCACTCCTCCTGGCGGGGCTCTCCCCAGTCCCAGGCTGTCACAGCACTTCATGCCCAAATCTTATTTCAGCTTTCCTCCCTCACGCACATTCCCAGCCCCTGGCTCGGGACCTCTGGGGCCCTCCTCGACATGTCCATTGGTCGAGAGCCCCCACCGTGCCTGCTGGGCTGGGCTGAAGTGCGGGACCTCACAAGCGCTTCCTCCTTCCGCAGTCACTGCTGCTGCTGCTTCAGCCTCGCCGCACGCACCATGCAGCCCCCTCACCTCCTCCTCTTCCTCTTTCTCTCACTCCTCCTACCTGGGATGTGGGCAGACCCGGAGGGTAAGTGGGAGCCCTGGCTCACCCCAACCGCTCTCGCTCCCTTGCCAGAGGACCCCGCAGGTTCCTCAGATAAGGCACGGCCACCCCCCACCACGCAGCACCCAAAGGTGCCCTGCCCCTCCCCACTCTCTGTGTCCCTGCCTACAGCTCGGGGCTTCATGCCCCACTGGCTCCAGCGTGGCAGCTCAGGCACCCAAGAAGTGGGGCCAGGGGTTCCCAGCCAGGCCTGGGGTGCTTGGATTCCCCCAAAAGTGCCTTCCTCCTGCAGGGAGCTTGTGGGTGTCAGCGGGGTCTCAGCTCCACATGGTGCTATGGGCCCTTCCAGCAGCCCCTTCTTTGTTGCTGAGCTGCACCTGCAAGAGGGTGTTTCAGGCACTGCCATCGCACAGAGCGTTTCACCGCAGCCCCATCAGACCTTGGAGGCGTTTCCGGAGGGGGCAGCAGCGGACATTGAAACGTGGGACTGATCTCTGGGCTGGGCTACCCTCCTGCCCCTGTCAGGGTTCAGTCTCTTTGAGCTCCCAATGTCCAGGAGCCCCCAAATCTGGACAAAACACCCTTTCCCCTCCTCCGTCTTTCACATCCTCTGCCCCACGTGCAGGTCTGATGCAGGTCCTGGCACCAGTGCTTCTTCTGGGGGAAGAATCTCCTCAAACAAGTGCTGAGGTGACCCCACCATCTGCTCCGCACAGTCAGACAGCAGACACTGGAATAGAGGGAGTCGTGAAGGGAATGAGGGGCCTGAAATCCTGTATGGGAGAGAAATATCTTGTTGAAAAGTAAAATAGAGAAAGAAAAAGAGCAGCAGGGGCAGAGGAAGTTCAGACAGGACAGCAAGCCTGAGTGGGTGAGGAGGTGGGAGTCCAGTGAAGACAGGGCTGGGGGTTTGCCCAGGCAGGGCCAGGTGCGGGCTGCTGCAGGTCCCTGTGGGGTGGGGTGAAGAGCACAGAGGCATAGAACAGTTCAGGTTCAAAGGGATCTTTAAAGGTCACATAGTCCAATCCCCAGCAATGAGCAGGGACATCTTCAACTAGACCAGGTTGCTCAGAACCCCTGACTTTGAATGTTTCCAGGATGGGACATCTACCACCCCTCTGGGCAACCTGGTCCAGTGTTTCACCACTCTCATCGTAAAAAATTTCTTCCTTATATCTAGTCTGAATCTCCTGTTTCCCCTCCAGCCTCCTTACTCATCTCCTCTTTCCTACAGTTTCCTCTTTCCTATAGCCTTTCCCATCCTCATCCTCTCTCCTAGCAGAGACACGGGTTTTGCAGCTCCTCCAGACCAGCTTCTTTGCCAACATCAGCTCTGCTGAGATATCTGGAGTGGCTCTCCTGGGGGATGTGCCCATCTTCGCATTGGATCCTGCAAACTGGAGCATCCACTTCCACCAGCCCTGGGCCCGTCAAGCCACAGTCGAGGGTGAGGCAGAGATGATCAAGTCCCAATCCAAACTTTTTCTGCGCAATTTGGTCCGATATGTGCACGAAATGATCCAGTGGGTGCAACAGGACTGTGAGTATGGGGACAACACCAGCCAGATCCCCAGCCCCTTTCCCTGGTTCCAGCTGTGCCCCCTCCCCACCACGGGAGCATTCGTGGGGTGTCATAGGGTGCAACGGCTCCTAAAAGCAGAAGAGAAATGCTGCGGCTGATGGGGCACATGGCTAGCAGGGGCAGGGATGATATCGCACTGAAAACATCCCTCAGGGCTCCTGCCATCTGGCATGAAGGGACCCCTCTGCACACTGGGAAGCTGCCACCAAATTAACTGGGGCTGCAGGACCCGCACAGCACAGATTAGGGAAAGAGAAACTTGGGGGCAAAGATTCTGAGAGGCAACATCCTGTTTGAGCAATTGTCGTGTGCTGACTGGCCCCATATCCACTTTGAACTTCCAAGGGGACTGAGGGCTTGCAGGGTGTCCCAGGACTTCCTGCAGGATGGCCCCATGTCCTGCCATGCATTGCATCCCGCTGCCCGTCGCAGCCCGCTGCCCATCACACCCCTGCATGTGCCTCCCAGCCACATCCCACCTCGTGCCACCCAGGTCCCACACACTCACAGGACCTCTCCACCGGCTCTGCCCTTGGCAGACCCCTTGGTGCTTCAGATCCGTGCGGGCTGTGTGCTGCACCCCAACAGGACAAGCTGGGGCTTCATGGATGTCGGGGAGGGTGGCAGAGATCTTGTAGCTTTCGAGGTGAAGAGGCAGCATTGGGAGCTCCAGCAGTCATCCCGGCTAGCAGAGCTGGTCAGTAAGTCCCTCAACAGCAAGAAGGCTGTCTCAGGGCTCCTGGAGCACATCCTCTCCATCTCCTGCCACAGCTACATCCTCACTCTGTGCAGGTATGGGAAGGCTGATCTGGAGAGACAAGGTAAGAGCACTCCAACCCTGGCATGGCCACCCCACAGCCCCCCACACTGGGCCAAGCAGTGCCTCACCAGGGCTCCCCTCAACCCTTGGCTCTTGCCCCCCAGAGCCGCCTGTGGCCACGGTCTTCGCCCGCACACCCAGCCCAGCCCAGATCCTGCTGGTTTGCCGTGTCACAGGCTTCTACCCGCAGCCCATCAGCGTGGCTTGGCTGCGGGATGGCCAGGAGGTGCCGCCGGGCCCGGCACTCAACACCAGCGCCATCCTGCCCAACGCTGACCTCACCTATCAGCTACGCAGTGTCCTGGCCGTGGCCCCCCGCGACGGGCACAGCTACGCCTGCCGCGTGCGCCACTGCAGCCTGGGCACTCACAGCCTCCTCGTCCCGTGGGGTAGGTGCCACCCGTGGGGTCCGGGTGCAGTGTGCAGGCGGCAGCCACTGTCCCTGACACCCTTTTCCATCCCTGTCCCAGAAAACCAGAGCGCAGCTCCAACCATCCGCGTTGCCATCACAGTGCTGCTCCTTGTGGCTGCCGTCTCTGTCGGGGGATTCTGGTGGTGGCAGTACCTGTATGGGGCACAATCCCTCATATTCTGATTTTCAATTACTGTTTTAAGAGTCATTTAGAGCAGATGAGAGAGAGGATATTTGAAAAGGATGCTGAACTGACGCTATCACCTGGAGGGAGACGATTGTGATTATAATAGAATCACAGAATCATAGAAGGGTTTGGGTTGGAAGGGACCTCAAAAATCATCTAGTTCTAAGCCGCCTGCCATGGGCAGGGACACCCTCCACTACACCAAGTTGCTCAAAGCCTCATCCAACCTGGCCTTAAACTCTTTCAAGAATGGGGCAGCCACAACTTCTCTGGGCAACCTGGTCCAGTGCCTCACCACCCTCAGACTAGATTAGATCTAAATCCCCCCTCTTTCAGTTTAAAGTCATTGGCCCTTGTCTTATCACCACATACCCTTGTAAAAAGTCCCTCTCCAGCTTTCTTTCAGGTCCCGTTTAGGTACTGGAAGACTGCAATAAGATCACCTCGGAGCCTTCTCTTCTCCAGGCTGAACAGCCCCAACTCTCTCAGCCTGTCTTCACAGCAGAGGTGCCCCAGCCCTTCAATCATCTTTGTGGCCTCCTCTGGACTCACTTCAACAGCTCCATGTCCTTCTGATGTTGGGGACCCAGAGCTGAACGCAGTATTCCAGGTGGGGTCTCACGAGAGCAGAGCAGAGGGGCAGAATCTCCTCCCTCAACCTGCTGCCTACACTGCTTTGGATGCAGCCCAGGACACGGTTGGCTTTCTGGGCTGCCTGATACCTGAAAAGGAAACTGAACTTTCCAAGACTCGTTTTGGAGTTTTAGAAAGCAGGTATTCTTTATTGCAGTGCTGGGTGCACGGGGGATTTCTCCTCCTAGCATGCACACCCAGCTTCTGGACAGAAAATTAGTTATACACTACAATCATGCATAATTCATAACGTATTTACATATTCTGAAGCAATTGGTTAATTTTCTCTCACTTTACATGCAAATTAGTTCACATGCTCAGTTCTCTTCCTCCGCCCCTTTCTTTTGGGTCTGGAGTGTACTTAGGGCGGGTGGTCCGCGAGTCGGTGGTCATGATCTTCCCCTGCCAGAATTACCTTTCCCCCAAGTCACTGCATGTTCACAGTTCAGAAAAACATGAGAACAAAGTTTATGCAGTTTCTGGGATGTTCTCTCCAAGGGCAGACAGTTCTTGATAAAGAGTCTCCATTTTAATCACTCCTGATAGCTTTAAGGATGGACGTCTCGTTAGTTTCTTTAGGTGTGTGTGGATCACCTACTGCCGACTAAACCCTTCATGAAATTTTTACACAAAATCTTTAACCCCTTTATTGTTGGGTAACATGCCAGCGCACATTGTCGGCTCATGTTGAGCTTCTCATCCACCAGCACTCTCAAGTCCTTCTCCTCAGGGCTGCTCTCAATCCATTCTCCGCCCAGCCTGTACTTAGGCTTGGGATTGCCCCGACTCATGTGCAGGACCTTGCACTTGGCCTTGCTGAATTTCATTAGGCTCTCACATGTCCACCTCTCCAGCCTTTCAAGGTCCCTCTGGATGGCATCCCTTCCCTCCAGCGTGTCCACAACACCACACAACTTGGTGTCATCTGCAAACTTGATGAGGGTGCACTCGATCCCACTGTCCCTGTCGCTGACAAAGATGTTCAACAGCACCTGCCCCAGTACTGACCCCTGAGGAACACCACTCGTCACTGGTCTCCACTTGGACATTGAGCCATTGACCGCAACTCTCTGAGTGCGACCATCCAGCCAATTCCTTATCCACCGAGTGCGCCATCTGTCAAATTTGTGTCTCTCCAGTTTAGAGACAAGGATGTCGTGCGGGACAGTGTCAAATGCTTTGGACAAGTCCAGGCAGACGATGTCAGTTGCTCTTCCCTTATCCACCAATGCTGTAACCCCATCATAGAAGGCACCAAATTAGTCAGGCACGATTTGCCCTTAGTGAAGCCATGTTGGCTGTCACCAATCACCCCCTTATTTTCTATGTGCCTTAGCATAGTCTTCAGGAGGATCTGCTCCATGATCTTGCCAGGCACAGAGGTGAGACTGACAAGAATGCAGCAAGTGACATGGCACAATGTGGCAAACCATGTGTTGAGGGCTTGAAGCAATCAGTGCATGTGGGGAAATGGGCACAAACTGGTCTAAAGTGCAAGAATATCGACGATGATCAGAAGGGCATCCCAGTGAATTCTGGACCAGGCTGAGCCAAACCTTTCTAAAACACAGGGGAATGATGGGACAGAATTTTAATGATGCCTTGACTGATAGTATACTTTAGACCAAGCCACCTGTGACATCTGTAACTGTTTTAAGGATAACATGCTAGGGTGGCAAAAATAAAACTTGCAATGATCTAAGCATTGCAATATTCATTTTTGATGGTAGAGATGAAAAGAAGAAACACAAGTTAGAGAAGGTAAGGCAAAAGTAGAGATAAGAAAAGGCTAATCTGCTTGCAGCAGCAATTGTTCAAGGAATGTGAGGGTGAGGCCGAGGCAGAGCTTTGTCTCTAGGGCGGAGACCACTAGGGAGATTAGCAGAAAGATGGGGGACAGGAGCAAATGATAGATTACCTGGTGATTGAAATGCCTGTTGTAACTACTGTGGAGAGCAAGGACACTGGAAAAGAGAAGGTCCCATGAGGATGAGGAGGCTCCACGGACCACGATTTGGGAAAGAGCAGATGAATAGTGCTGAACAGCAATGACAGGAGGAAGGAGACTCAGAAGAATCTCAGAGTGTATATGGATTTTAGACTATTAAACTGAATCATAAGGGCCAAATTGTGGGAAAAATAGAAGACAAGGAAATACCATTTGTAGTGGACACAGGAGCCACTATCTTGCCTTTGAATTTCAAACCTATGGACAAATTCCATATTGGGAAAATTACTTTACTGTAATTGATTTAATAGCTTCATTCTTGAGTATTTCTATAGCAGAAGACAGCCAGCATCTGTTGCATTTACATGGAAAGGCCAACAACTAACTTGGACCCGCTTGCCCCATGAGTTCACAGGGTCTCCTACAATATTTTTCCATTTGCTTAAAGATGACTTGAAGATACTACTACAGATAGAACCTGGAGGTTCTATCCTTTTACAAACGTAGATGATTTGTTACTTGCCAGTAAGACCTATGAAGATTGCTTGAAAGACACTATTTGTCTATATACCACTTTAGCAGAAAAAGGTCATTGTGCATCCCTTTCTAAGCTTCAGCTGTGTCAGCAGAAAATAAAATATTTAGGATTTATACTAAAAGAAAGACAAAGATTAGTAGACCCAGAATGGATCCAGGCTACTGCAGAAATACCTCGACCAGTAACAAAGAAACAACTGGGAGGATTTTTAGGTGCAGTAACTGATACTGCAGACCCTGGATATCGGGGCTAGAGGAGATAAACAAGTGTTGTGGTTCAGCCCAGCCGCAGCTCAGCCACCACGAGGTCGCTTGCTCACTTCTTCCTCATTGAGGTGGAGAGAAGAAAAATGCAACAGAAGGCCTGAGGATTGAGATAAGAACAGGGAGAGATCAACCACCAACCATAGCTCCAGGCAAAACAGACTCATCTGGGGGGGGGGACAGGACACAAATCAATGTAATTTATTAATGGCTCATTCAGAGAGGACAACAAGAAACAAAGCCAGATCTAAAAAAACCCACCTTCCTCCCACCTCTCCCTTCTTCCTGGCTCTACCTCCTTCCCCAGTGACAAAGACAGACAAGGAATGGGGGAGTTGCAGGTCAGTTAATCACACATTGTTTCTGTCGCTCCTTTCCCAAAGGAGGAGGACTCCTTACACGCCTTTCCCTTGCTCCAATGGATCCTCTCCTCACGTGACAGTCCGCAGACTTCTCCAACGTAAGTCCTTCTCGCAGGATGCAATCCTTACCCATCAGATAGCTGCAGCTCAGGCTTCTTCCCTGCAGAGTCACGGCTTGTTAAGGAGCTGCCACCCACTCTCGCGTGGGATACTCCATGGGCTTCAGATGCCTCTCCGCCTCATCATCAGCCTCCAGCAGCTCACAGAGAACATTCTCTACAACTCCCGTCAGGCACAGGCATCTCTGCTCTGGCACGGGCTTCTCTAAGAGCTGTGAGCGGATCTCTGCTCCACCAATTATCTCCATGGGCGGCAGGGGAGCCACCTGCCATCTCATCACCAACTGCAGGGGAATCTTAGCTCCAGCACACCTCCTCTCATTCCGTCCTCACTGTCCTTGGTGTCTGCATGGACATTTCTCTCAGATAGTCTTCTCAATGAACCTTAGCAGTCCTGTGAACTCCTCCCAGCGAATATCCCAGGAGCTCTCCAAGCTATGCTGCTGCAGCCATCTCCAGCCAGGTAGTGGGCAGCCACCTGCCTGGAAGGCCAAGGGGCCAGACCCTTGCCTCCCCTCTCTCTTCAGTGTAGCTCCAGCCTCCCTTCGGGCTTTTTTATCCTCATCTTAAATAGGGCATTCACTGAGGCGCTGATGGCTCAGCCCTGGCCTGAGGGGATGGGGAGGGTCTGACCTGGCCTCTGGTTTGGAGAGGGAAAGCTTTGGAGGTTTGGAGCTGATTTGGAGCCAGGGAAAGCTTTTCACAACTACTTACAGGGGCCGTTTCCACAACCCGTCCCGTGTTACCAAACCCCATCTTGTACAGCCAGCACAGTAAGATTTTTCTGCAGCCCCTCCCATAAACGCAGCACAGTAAGCCACTGACGGAAGCTACCAAACCAGAGAAAGTGGAGCCTTCATTTTGAGGCCCAGAGAGAAAAATGGCTTTCCAAGCTGTAAAAGGCACTTTAGCTTCTGCTCCGGCACTGGGATTGCTGGATTACTCCAAGTTGTTTGAACTATTTGAACATGAGAAGAAAGAAGTAGCCAGAAGAGTCCTTACTCACCATCTAGGTCCACACTGCTGCCTTGTGGCTTATTACTGAATTCAGCTCGATCCTGTAGCAGCATGTAACTCCTGTGTTAGAGCAATAGCAGCAACAGTGACTGTCACAGAAAGAAGCAAACCATTAGTTCTGCATCACCCAACAACTGTGTGTTCTGCATGAAGCAAAACTGATTCTTAAACAACGTGCTACACAAGCATTATCCCTACAAAGAGCACATCATTATGACTTAATGTTCTTAAATGCAGATAACATTACTTCAAAAAGATAAAATGTTTTGAATCCAACAACTTTACTGCCCGTTTTCTCTGATGGTGAGACACATCATGATTGTGCTAAGGTAGTGTTTCACTGCAGCTGCCTATGGGAAGATCTGGGGGATCGACCTCTAGAGAACTTGGATCTAACCCTTTTCACTGATGGATCTTCTTACTACATGAATGGAAAACGACACTTAGGCTACACATTGGTGAGAAACTTAGAGGTACTGAAGCAGAACCTTCTACAGCCCTCAGTGAGTGCCCAAGGGGCTGAATTAGCTGCTTTAGCAAGAGCAGCCTGGTGGGAAAGTACTCAGCAGGTAACTACTTATACTGATTCTAAATATGCCTTTGGAGTGTGTCATGCAAGGAGTATGCTACGGAAAGAATGATTCCTTACCTTGGCAAGGAAAAATATTTCTAATGAGACTGAAATCCAAATGTTGTTGGAAAGGTTTCCGAGGGAAATCACTGTAGTATGCTATCCAGCACATATCAAAATATCCAGTGAAACTGAGAGAAATAATGAACTGGCAGGTAGAGCAGCTAAAAGCTGCTGTCTGTCAACCTACAGATGGGAGTACTGCCATAACGGTTGCCTCTACCAATGACTGGCCAGATATCAATAATCCAGCCCAAATATATGCAGAGATCATTGAAGAAGAACAGGCTCGATGGGAAAATTGAGAAACTGTGAAAGATGAAACTGGAATTTCGACTGTCAAGGGAAAACTCATTTTACCAAGAAAATATTTAATGAGTTTGGCTAGGTGGTTTCATGATAAAACACATGGAAGGATGGCAGCAATTTCCAATCTGATTGAGAGAATGTAGACAGCCCCCAGAATACATATGGCAGTAAAAAGGATTGTGAGTTCTGGTCCCACACATTAGACGTTTTCCAATGCAAAGCCCAAACAGGAGACTGGAGGATGACCATGGCCATACTTCCCATTTCAAAAATTTCAAATTGATTGTGTTGACATGCCTCCTGTGAGCCGACTTAAGCACCTGATGGTAATCATGGAACAACACTCAGCATGGATAGAAGCTTTCCCCACTGGGAAGGCTGATGTTATGTAAGTGGTCAAAGCATTCTTGCAGGAAATCATTTCCAGATAAGGAATATGTGAAACCATAGAATCCGATAGGAGTTCTCATTTTTTCAGAGGGAGTGCTAAACAACATTTATAAAAGTTTAGGAATATAGCAACAGCTCCATGTTCCATATCATCATCAGTCCTCAGGACAGGTGGAAAGAATTAACAGGATTCTTAAAAACAAAATTGCTCAAACTTATCACAGAATGTCAGGGATTGGAAGGGACCTCAAAGGGTCATCTAGTCCAATCCCCCTGCCGGAGCAGAACCACCTAGATCAGATCACACAAGAACGCATCCAGGCGGGTTTTGAACATCTCCAGAGAAGGAGACTCCACAACCTCTCTGGGCAGCCTGTTCCAGTGTTCTGTTCCCCTTACTGGGAAGAAGTTCTTCCTCATGTTTAAGCGGAACCTCCTATGTTCCAGCTTATATCCATTTCCCCTTGTCCTATCATTGGATGCCACTGAGAAGAGCCTGGCTCCATCCTCATGACAGTCACCCTTTACATATTTATAAACATTAATGAGGTCCCCTCTCAGTCTCCTCTTCTCCAAGCTAAAGAGACTCAGCTCCCTCAGCCTTTTCTCATAAGGGAGATGCTCCACTCCCTTAATCATCTTTGTGGCCCTGCGCTGGACTCTCTCAAGCAGTTCCTTGTCCTTCTTGAACTGAGGGGCCCAGAATTGGACACAATATTCCAGATGCGGCCTCACCAGGGCAGAGTAGAGAGGGAGGAGAACCTCTCTCGACCTACTCACCACACCCCTTCTAATACATCCCAGAATGCCATTGGCCTTCTTGGCCACAAGGGCGCATTGCTGGCTCATGGTCATCCTGCTGTCCACCAGGACCCCCCAGGTCCCTTTCCCCTGTGCTGCTCCCCAACAGTTCAGTCCCCAACTTGTACTGGTACATGGGATTGCTCTTACTCAAGTGCAAGACTCTACACTTGCCCTTGTTGTATTTCATTAAATTTCTCCCTGCCCAACTCTCCAGCCTGTCCAGGTCTCTCTGAATGGCAGCACAGCCTTCAGGTGTGTCAGCCACTCCTCCTAGTTTAGTGTCATCAGCAAACTTGCTGACCATGCATTCTGTTCCCTCATCCAAGTCATTGATGAATATGTTGAACAATACAGGTCCCAGTACCGGCCCTTGAGGGACTCCACTGGATACAGGCCTCCAACTGGTCTCTGTCCCCTTGACCACTACTCTCTGGCTTCTATCCTTCAGCCAGGCCTCCAACTGGTCTCTGTCCCCTTGACCACTACTCTCTGGCTTCTATCCTTCAGCCAGTTCACAATCCACCTCACTACCCGATTATCCAGACCACACTTCCTCAGTTTAGCTGTGGGAGACTGTGTCAAATGCTTTACTGAAGTCAAGATAGACCACATCCACTGCTCTACCATCATCCACTCACTGGGTGATATCCTCATAAAAGGCTATCAGGTTTGTCAAGCACGACTTCCCCTTAGCGAAGCCATGTTGACTGTCCCTAATGACCCTCTTATCCTTGATATGCCTGGAGACAGCACCAAGGGTAAGTTGTTCCATTATCTTTCCAGGGATGGAGGTGAGGCTGACCGGTCTATAGTTACCTGGGTCTTCCTTCTTGCCCTTTTTGAAGACTGGAGTGACATTTGCTTTCTTCCAGTCCTCAGCCACCTCTCTTGTTCCCCACGATTTAGCAAAGATGATGGTGAGTGGCCTGGCAATGACATCCGCCAGCGCCCTCAGCACCCGCGGGTGCATCCCATCAGGACCCATGGACTTATGGATTGCCAGGTTGCTTAACTGGTCCCTAAACAAGTCCTCATCAACCAGGGTAGACTCCTCCTCTATCCTGACTTCCTCAGGAGCTTCAGGGCTCCGGGACTCATGAGGATAGCCTCCAGCAGTACAGACTGAGGCAAAGAAGGCATTCAGTAACTCAGCCTTCTTCTTATCCTCTGTCACCAGGGCACCCTCCTCATTCACCAGTGGGCCTACATTGCCGCTAGTGTTAGTTTTATCTGCAATGTATTTGAAGAAGCCCTTTCTGTTGTCCTTGACCTTTCTTGCAAGGTTTAATTCCAAGGAGGTCTTAGCTTTCCTAGTTGCCTCCCTACATTGTCTGACAGCAGACCTATATTCCTCCCAAGTCACCTGCCCCTCCTTCCATGATCTGTATACTCTCTTTTTCCACTTGAGTTTGCCCAACAGTTCCCTATTTAACCATGCAGGTCTCTTGGTGCCCTTTCTTGACTTCCTACCTGTTGGGATGCCCTGGTCTTGAGCTCAGAAGAAGTGGTCCTTGAAGGCTAACCAACTATCTTGAGCCCCTTTACCTTTCAGTACTCTGTCCCACAGGATTTCTCCTAGCAATTGTTTGAAAAGATCAAAGTTGACCCTACTGAAGTCCAGGGACCTAGTTCTGCTAGGTATTCTCTTCCTGTCACATGAGGAGATCCTGAACTCCACTATTTCATGGTCACTACAACCAAGGCTACCCTTGACCTTCAGCGCTTCTACCAGACCCTCCTTATTAGTGAGAATAAGATCCAGCAGCACTCCTCTCCTAGTAGGCTCATCCACCATTTGCATCAGGAAGTTATCATCAATGCACTGAAGGAACCTCCTGGACTGTGGATGGCTGGCTAAGTAGGCCTTGCAGCAGATATCAGGATAGTTGAAGTCCCCCATGACAACCAGGGCCTGCATTTGCGAGACTGCTGTCAGCTGCCTGTAGAAGGCCTCATCAACCTCCTCATCCTGATACGGTGGTCTGTGATAGACACCAATAACAGTATCACACATGCCAGTTTGTCCTTTAATTCACACCCACAATCTCTCAACTTGCTCCTGATCCGTCCCTGGACAGAATTCAGTGCACCCTGGTTGCTCCCTCACGTAGAGAGCAACTCCACCACCTCGCCTTGCTGGCCTGTCTTTCCTGAAGAGGACACAGCCATCTATGACCACATTCCAGTCATGCGAGCTGTCCCACCAAGTCTCAGTAACTGCCACAAGATCATAACCCCTGATGGAACACAGATTTCTAACTCCTCCTGTTTGTTCCCCATGCTGAGTGCGTTGGTGTACAGACATTTCAGAGCCAGCTGAGCACGCCGATGTCACCCTAGGGGGGGTGGGAGGCCTTATTCCCTGGGCCTAGTTTACTGAGCCTCATTATATCCCTCTCCCCCTTCAAACCCAGTTTAAAGCCCTCTCGATGAGCCCCGCCAGCTCATGAGCCAGAATCCTTTTCCCCCTTTGAGACAGCAGAAATCCATCTGTTGCCATCAGACCCGGTTCAGTGAAAGCCTCCCCATGATCAAAGAAACCAAATTTCTGTCGGTGGCACCAGCCTCTGAGCCATCTGTTAATCAGGTGTGTTTTCCTGTTCCTATCTATATTCTTTCCTGCCACTAAAGGGATTGAGGAGAACACCACCTGCGCTCCTGACCCTTCAACCAATCGCCCCAATACCCTGAAATCCCTTTTGATGGCTTTTGGACCTCTCTGTTACCTCATCAGTTCCGACCTGCATGACCAGTAACGGATAACAATCAGAGGACTGTACCAGACCACGGAGTTTCCTAGTGACATCCCTGACCCGGGCCCCAGGGAGGCAGCAGACTTCCCTGTGGGTTGGGTCCGGTAGACATATTGGCCCCTTTGTTCCCTTCAGAAGGGAATCACCTATGACAATTACCCTCCTTCTTTTTTTAACAGAGGCAGTCAGAATGCGTGGGGCAGACTGTCTCACCTTAGGCAACCCCCTGGTGGGCCCTCAGCTATATTTTCCTCTTCTGATGAGGTTTTAATGCCGACGGCAGTCCGACTAGGCTTTGGTGACACCTCCAAGCAGGGAGAACCGTCATCCTCACTGTTATCCTGTTCCCCTTGCAGAGCACCGTACCTGTTCTGCAAGGACACCTGGGGGGTGAGGGAATTGCCAGGCAGTTGCGCTTGCCACGCCGAGCAGGGACCTTGTGCCATCGCTCCCTGTCCCCTAATTCCTCACATTCCCTGATCCCCTTTCACCTCTCCACTTCTTCTTTCAGCTCTGCCACAACCAGATTATGGAAGCTGGCAATTTCCCTCTCACTTTCCCTAATTTTTCTTAATCTACTCACCTCCTCCCTGGAGCTTCAACACTTCATCCTGGAGCTGCGCCACCCGGCTTAGCAGGTCATCAACCTGCTGGCACCTCACACAGCCATCCTCAAGACTGCTCCCAGCTACCAAGGATAAGCTGTGACATTCCTCACAGCCTGTGACCTGAACACCCACATCCCTTCGAGTGGGTGCTGAAAGCACAATTCTCCTCCTCCGAGAAGCCACCATGGCTCCTGAATAAGGTGAAGCACTTCAAATCCCGTCCAACGAGCTGTAAGCAGCAGCAGTTGTCCCCTCATTAGGCAGGAACAATAGGCTTGCTTGCCTCATACTCAGTGGGCAAGGACTAGCCTCCCTGAGGCTATTTATAGCCCGGTGACCCGCGGGTGTGCTGGCTCCGCCCCGGCTCTCCCAGCAACCCGCCTGCGCCAGCACCGCCCCCAACACCGGCAGATCTGGTCCCGGCTAGAAAATGCTTCGAGGGAGCCCCAAAAAAGAGCTTTTCTTCGGCTTTTTTTCTGTAGCAGCTCTCCCCAGTCGCAGTCTTACCTGCTCTGAAGTGGATTTCCACAGAAAAACTTATAGTAAAGTAGGTTTGAAATGGCCTGAAGTTTTAGGAATCCTGCTATGGGATATTAGAAACACTCCTTGCCAACCTCTAGAGTTGTTACCAGCAGAGACAGTGTTTCGCAGGCATTTAGCTATACCTGGGACCTTTGTCTCTACTAAGACCAGCTGCTTAGATGGACATGAAGGAGTTACCAGATTTGTACTGGAGATACAAAAGCATCTGCAATAAAACACAGCACAAACAAGATGGTTTCAACCAGTACCAGCAGGAATGCAAGTACATGATTGTCGCTGTATGTCGCTGCTGAGACGGACACGACATACACAGGTTCAAGTAGCAATCATTTATTATAGAACTAATTCCATCCCCTTGCAGGTTTCAGCATATTTTTATACTAATTCTAACAGTGCACATGACGTAAGCGATTGGGTGATTGGCTAACTACAGCTGTGCACACCTTAGCCTAATACATCATTGGTGATCACGTGCTCTATATGATCCAAGCCAAATTCATTACATCATGCAATTAGTGCAAAAACACAGTCCAGTTTCTTATCTTACAGTTCCTCCTCATCTTACTGTTCCCTGGCTCTCCCAGTGCCTGCAAGTTGTTTCCACTTCTGTTCAGGGAGTTTCCAGATCTTCAGGGGTACGCAGCAATCTTTGCAAGGTCAATTTCTTCATCTTCTCTCCTGGGATCCATGGACCAGCCGCAGTTTCCCACACATGATATCCAATCTGGGGATACAGTGATGATAAAAATCCACTCTCCCAAAACAAAATTGGACCCAAAATGGGAGGGTCCATATACTATGTTATTAACTTCTTATTTTGCTGTAAAAGTTGCAGGGAAAGAGAATGCAATTCATCACTCACTTGTTAAATTAATTCCGAAGGAACATCAGTTAAATGAATAACCTCCAGCTACGCAAAACTCCACCAATCCTTTGGTGAGATTGAAGCTGGGACCATTCATATTCCCTAAGGAGGACAGAATTCTGGAACCATGTTGCTTTTGTTTCCTTTCTTGAGCTACCTGGACCAGAGAGGCTCTTGCTGCATGGCCAAGAGGGTACTTTTAAAAGAGGACATCGTCCTGTTTGGTTTGTTCATAATCCATATAGAGCTGCTATACATCCAAGCAACCCCCCAAGAGGAGAAGAGCTCAGGTTTTGTCAGCATGGTTGGCTTTCGTTATCCTGTAACAACTGTGGTCTATGTCATCCTAGAAGGTGTACTGATAATTGTTTTAAAGGTCATTGGGAACATTGTTGACAGGATTGGAGCTGGGGAAGTAGAGCTAGGCAAGGTGCTTCTGGACACATAAACTGGTGCTGTGCAGGCTACACCAGCCGTGAATGGTTAGAAGAGCTTTGCAACAATACAGAGTCTTAACAATTTAGGAATAACAACATGATGAATTACATATTGTCGCGGACTGCCTGTGTCTTCTTCCAATGGGTCGCAACCAACCGACTGTTGCGACCACAAGGTATCTCACAATCAGAAGGCTCTTCTAAACTCACTGCTATCTTAGTCCAACAGAGAGCTCCAATTCACGCTCTCCCGAGGGCTCCTACCTCTCCAAACTCCAGGAGGGAAATGCCCCACTCCCTCTTGGGAGTGCCCCACCTTTAAACTTCCCATAGGTCACGTGGTCTCCGGCCAACCAACGTGACTCAGCACCTGTCTTGATGAGGCACAGGTGCTTCTCATGTAGCAGCCGGGAAACTTCCCCGACAATTCCCCCTTTTCTTTTAAAAAAAAATCGCCTCGCAGCCTTTAGGGGTTTCCAACGTTTCAGTTCCATTTTCCGTCGCCGTTATGTTAAACACCTTGGGACCGGGTCATGGGGAAGTCGTTCTCATATTTTTTTATCATACCACGTTGGCGGTGGATATATCCATTGTTCTGACGACGATGGATACATCCACCCTGGCTGCTCTGGCTGCTTTAGCATTCCCTCTGCGGTCTTTTCTGGACTGGTCTGCGGTTGTTGCAGCGTTCCCGCAAAGGGCTTGCCTGGGCCATAAGACGTCTGTACACGCTTTCTCTTTCTGCTGTTTCCCGGCCGGCCGTTTGATTTGCAGTTTTTGGCGAGATGACCTATTCTCCCACAAATATAACATCTTTGTTTAGTTAGAGCAGTGGCCAATGTGGTCATCTCGCTTTCTACGGGCCCGACTTTGGCACATGCAATCACCATTTCTTCTAGAGAGGGGTCCCCCGGCAATACTTCAATGACTCTCCGACAATCAGGGTTGGCATTGTCCTTTGCCAGCTGTTTTGTCAACAGTGCCCGTAGTCTACTGTCAAATGTCGCTTGCTTTAGGGGTTTCTTCTGAAATTTCTTTCACTGCAGGGGGGGTCATGGCCTGCTGCAACATGTTCACTACGGTTGCTAACTGCTGGGATATACCTTGCAGCATTGTCATGGCCTGTCGTACTAATAACGGCTGCATTGCTCGTACTTGTGCCATGTATGTCGCCGGATATGAATTTGCCAGGGGTGGGGTTATTAAATCAAACGGCGGAGCTGTAGGCTCGATACCTCCTGAGGAGGAAGGGGGGGTTGCTGGGGCAAAGGGTGGGGGACGCTCCAGTACCTCCTGGAGGGTGGGGCAAAGTTCCTGCATAGTCCCCGCCACTTTGTTGACCTCTGTGAACAGTGAGGACACGTCTAGTTCATTGTCCACACTGTTTCCCTCAGACAGTTCGTTGCCCCCTTCGTATCCTTCGCTTGCGGATACATAATCTGTAAATTCCTCTTCCTCCTCTTCTGCTGACCCCTTTTGAATTATATTATCTAGGGCCTCCCATGTACGCAGAAGGTCGGTCCGGCCTCTTTGATTAACCACGGCTTCATAGAGCAACTTATCCCCCAGCTTTTTCCAAAGTTCTAGGTTAAAGGTGCAGGTAAGGCTGAATAGATCTTCGTGCCCCGCTGCCCAGTTAAGTAAACTATATAGGTCTTCATTACCTATGTTGAGCCCCGCAGCCATCCCTGCAGATTTGAGAAAGGTGAAGGTCTGATTCTCCTTGACAAAATTCTGGCCCATTTTAGCTCCCAGCAGCTCACCTTGTTTCAGGCGTCTAGGTTGAAACAGATCAATTCACAGCTCTCCTGCTGCTCTCGAGCTTCACTGGGTTTTATCTCCACCGCAGCTCACCCTGCGGTCCAGGCAGTTCGCGTTTCGACGAATCACGTCGGGGTCACCAGATGTCGCGGACTGCCTGTGTCTTCTTCCAATGGGTCGCAACCAACCGACTGTTGCGACCACAAGGTATCTCACAATCAGAAGGCTCTTCTAAACTCACTGCTATCTTAGTCCAACAGAGAGCTCCAATTCACGCTCTCCCGAGGGCTCCTACCTCTCCAAACTCCAGGAGGGAAATGCCCCACTCCCTCTTGGGAGTGCCCCACCTTTAAACTTCCCATAGGTCACGTGGTCTCCGGCCAACCAACGTGACTCAGCACCTGTCTTGATGAGGCACAGGTGCTTCTCATGTAGCAGCCGGGAAACTTCCCCGACAACATATATCTGTAGTTGCTTCGTCTGTTTATCTCTAATCGTACAGCTGTTATGTTGATCATAGATTTTTACAATTGTGCGAACTTTTGGTACTGATACTCTTGAAATCCCTTGAACCTTTTTTGTAATACTTTGTATATATCTACATTCATCAAGAACTAAAACGATCATTCTAAAATGGGTGGTGCCTCTAGTAGGTCAACCCCAAGAACCATATATTTCTTATGCTGCTTCTATTGTTTAACACTTTTTAATGATAGTACAGCAGCTAGCTCTAATTTGGCTATTGCCTCTGTATAAGCAACAGTGGACCAAATCAGTTTTTCCTCCTCTAATGCTTATAATTGTTACTTTCCCTTCTACACCCAGGCTCCTCAAAAGATTCTACTGGATCCTTGATCAGTCTATTCTTCTACAGGTTTGAACTTTTTCCTGCTTCTAGATAGCAGTTTCAGTGTTCTCAATGGGACATGAATAGAATCTCCAATTCAGTACTGTGAGAAAAACATTCTCACTGAAGCATGGTTGGGATGCATGGACCGGTGGGAAACGCTCTTCAGCCATTGTGGACTTAATTCTTGGTTATCAAGCCTGTTAGCAACCCTTATTAAGATTTTACTTGCTGTAGTTGTTATGCTTTCGTTGTTCTGTTGCTTTTCTCCATGTGTCCAGACTTGTCTGACAAATACTTAGGAGCATGCAAGGGTATAGACATACTCTTCTTGATGACCCTTTATAAGGCAGGTATGCCTACAAAAACAAAGGGAGGACTGTTGAGAACTGTGAGGATTAATAGCCTTGCTTAGCACTAGAAGCTAAAGTAGTTAAAGCCTTAGGCTGCAAGAGCTGACCGAGAGTAAACTTTTTGATTAAACTAATGCTCCAAACACAGAAATGGCAGATGCGAGCAGAATGAAGAAGAAAAGGACCAAGGAAACAGTTCCAAGAGAATGAAGTAACTTCAGAAGAAGGCAAGCCCAGCGATCAAGAAAACCAATAAAAAATCAAGAGACCACTGATTAGAATTAAGTGATTAGGCTTGGGGATCAGGTGATGGGTAGTATGGGTATCATTGGAGTGTGTGATCTGCAGTAGAGGTCTCTCTTTGGAGGCATCCAGCTCAAGCTGCTCTGCATGCCAGATAAATAAACTGCTTATTTACTCAGTGGATTGGTGACTTGTCTTCTTCAAGCAGGAACTTAGGGCTGAGCCCTGTTGAGGTGGCATCTGCATGAGTCCTAACATGGATTAGGTAGTGGCTGCACAGTTCCTGCAAGAGGCCTGGACGCCATCGATCCTAATGATGAAATCATCATCTGGTAGATGACTGGTGAGACAGTTCAGTTCTACGTCTCTATTAAGTCCCACTCTGATTTTCAGAAATCCACAGAAAATTTGTTTCGACATTCAATGTGGGCGTTTGTGTTTCTTAATGCTGAAGCAAACCAGATAATTTAGTCATATTTAAATTTCAATGCCTTAAACAGGTGAAGGGTATAGTAGGTACCTATATAGAAACCAAGGAAAAATAGCATGAGAAAAGAGAATCTCTGTGTTGTAGACTAAGCATCTGTTAAAAAGATAAGAATTTCTATACAGCTGTGCATTTGTGGAAAAGTCATGTGTCAATTATTGTATCTCTGTATTTATTATATTGTGATCAGAATTGCTCACAAAACCAGCCGTATCATGTTCATAATCACAAACCTTCTCCTTCCCAGGAAAACTGGTATAGTTTTGCTGAAATCAAGGTTGCTATGATGTTTCATCTACACTTAAAACACTGCCTTGGTCCTTGTAATAATACTGTGCTCTAAATTGTGACCCCATTGTTCAAAGATTGTAAAAACTAGACCTCACCATGACCTGTAGGAAACAGTTATTTCTGCTCTGTTGAGAGAAATTCTGAACAGACCTGGTTTTGACTTAGCAAGATGATTTAAATGGCCTTTTCCAGGATTATGTTAATTTGCTTTCTAGGAAACATGAAATTAGAAGACGCAAACCCTAGAAATATATTCTGTTTCCCGCAGGCCATTAAAGGTGGCTTAAAGTGTGGCAACAGAAAGATGGCCACATTGTAGAAATCTAGGGTATGATCCATTGTAAGTTTAGGAAAGATACAGAGGACTGAACATAAGTTTCTCAGACATCCACACTGTGGTGCCAAGTTTGGCACAAGACATTCAGGAAGCCTGCACTGCTCTAAAACAGCCTCTGGAAACCAGATCAGATATGCAAGAGCATCTTAAAAATACTTAATGTTTATATTTAGGCAAGGGAGTTCTACCCTACTGCTTACAAGAGAGGGGAGAATTCATCTAGGACATGCAGGCAGCATGTCTACATGTCAGCTGTTCATCCTTGGTTCCCTTCAAAACTGGAGGAGAATCAGTCAAGGACCTGCCCTGCCAAATGCAGTAGTTTAAAACAGGGCAGTGGAATGGCACACCTAGGTGCCCGTCTCTTCAGGTACTTTTTCTACAGGTAGGTATTTACTTGGAAGGTGTCTAAAGTTAGATAAGGTGAATCCCAGACTAAAATTTATGAAGAATCATATTTCTGACATATCAAGCAGAAAGTAAGAGATGAACTGTTTATCCCAAGGGCTCATATTGGCAGGGATAAAACTTCTCAGTTAAAAGCAGTTCCCAAGTAGAGGTGGGATTATGACCATTTTACTTATCTCTTAATGACAGCTGTTATCAGAAAGCCATCCTTAAGCGAAATTAGAAAGGCTGAAGTGCACTGCAGTCCCCCATAAATGTAACTTTAACCCTGCCGTGGTGAATATGCACCAACCCCAATAAAATCTCAGCCAAATACTCATCCAGTTCAAGTCGTTGTAGCTGTACTGCAGTAAAGAATTGTGTTGGTTGTAATCGGCAAAGTTTTGGTTGAGAGGTGGAGGGGGAGGGCTACCAGGATGGAATCTGATGAAGGAGATCATGAAGTGCCCTGTGCTGATGATGGCTGGTTCCAGCCAGCTCACCACCTTTGAACAAGAGGATTTTGTGGCAGTTAGTGACAACATATTTGAGAAAGAGAAGTAAACAACTGGAAAAAGGAACAGCAAGGGCAGAGCCATAGGTGCTCCATGGAACAGTGCGTGCTCCCCAAAGGGACTGTGGCCCATAGAGAACCCATGCTGAAGCAAAAGAAACAAGCAAAACGGAAGAAGCAGCAGAAGAAAAGTTCCAGGAGTAAGGAGTGGCTGAAAGAAATGGCTGTGCACTGAACACAACCTCCCATGTCACTGCCACTGCATCAAATGAAATTACTGTAATCTATGACGATAACAAGGGTAGTAGAGGCTGGAAAGTGGGAAGAGAGGTGTCAGTGACCTCACATGCACCTGCACAAGCCAGAGGGCTGCTAATGGCCTACCAGCTGCTCAGCAAGAAGTGACCAACAGTCACCTTGTAGAATCATAGAATCGTTAGAGTTGGAAGGGACCTCAAAGATCATCAAGTTCCAACACCCCTGCCATGGGCCACTACACCAGGTTGCCCAAAGCCTCGTCCAACCTGGCCTTGAACACTTCCAGGGATGGGACATCTGCAACTTCTCTGGGAAACCTGTTCAAGTGCCTCACCACCCTCTGAGTGAAAAATTTCTTCCTTATATCTAATCTAAATCTGCCCTCTTTCCATTTAAATCCATTGCCCCGTGTCCTATCACTACATGCCCTTGTAAAAAGTCCCTCTCCAGCTTTCCTGTAGGCCCCCTTTAAGTACTGGAAGGCTGCAATAAGATCACCCCGGAGCCTTCTCTTCTCCAGGCTGAACAGCCCCAACTCTCTCAGCCTGTCTCCATAGCAGAGGTGCTCCAGCCCTCGGATCATCTTTGTGGCCCCCTCTGGACCCGCTCCAGCAGCTCCATGTCCTTCTTGTGTTGGGGACTCCAGAGCTGAACACAGTATTCCAGGTGGGGTGTCACGAGAGCAAGGGAACTGTGAGGGCAAATGGTCACCTCATAGGACTGCATGGACAAACATCTCCCTGCCCCTTCCCTCACTGGCCGCCCCATGGCTGCACATTGCCATCCCACCAGCCAGACGCTCTCCTCTGACCCCAGCACTGGTGGCCCTGCTGGGAGGGATGTGGATATTGTGGTGGCATGGCTGGACATCCCCTGGGTGATGCCAAGATGAGTTGCTGGTGAAGCGGGACCGTTGATGCCATTTCTGGCCACCGCAGCATCTCCACTTCTCTGTGGGACAGCTCCACGGAAGGGAAGGGGTTCAGTGTCCTTGTCTCCCCATGTCTGACTCAGTGCCATGGGGTGCTGGAGCTCAGCCCACAGCAGCCCCATATGGGCTTTCCCTGAGATCCCACCACTACTGGGGATACCCAAGATGAAGACACGGAGCAGGGACACCTGACCCCACTTGTGCCTGGAGAGGTCACAAGGTGCCCTGACACATTGCAGAGGAGACGCCTCAGCCCCGGTTGTGTTTGGACATTATCAGGGTGTCCCACCTCACACTTCCCCTTGGCTGTGGTTTCAGTTCTGCCTTTGCCCCCAATGAGGGCACCCCCAGGAAAGGGGAAGAGAAACTGAAGGGTGAGGAGAGGTGTCAGGGGACAGTCCAGAAGGAGCAGCGGGTAGGAGACATTGTGGGGGTGAGGCCAGCTCTGGTCATCTCATTGTCTCTCCATTGCTGGACACTGGTGACAATGGGCACAGAGCAAGGGGATGGCCCCCACCATTCCTGTTGCCAGAGGGCACTTGAGGACAGGGCTCCTCACTGAAGATGGTGGGAAGGAAAGGGGAGTGCCAAGCTGCATCCCAGCCCCAGGCCCTCCCCTGGAGGCATTTACAGGAGAGCTGGAGCTCCCCAGCACTGTGGGATGCAGGGAAACAGAGACGCTGCTCCCAGCCCCCATGGCATTGATGGAGCTCCAAGGAAATGAGGAGGCTGTTCATCCAGTAGAATCTTAGAATCATCAAATGGTTTGGGTTGGAAGGGACTTCAATGATCATTTAGTTTTAACTCCCCTGCCATGTGCAGGGACACCCTCCACTACACCAGGTTGCTAAAAGCCTCATCCAACCTGGCCATGAATACTTCCAGGGACAGGGCAGTCACAGCTTCTCTGGGAAACCTGTTCCAGTGCCTCATCACCTGCAGATTGAAGAATTTCTTCCTTAGATCTAAACTAAATCTCCCCTTTCAGTTTAAGTCCATTGCCCCTTGTCCTATCACCACATACCCTTGTAAAAAAGCCCCTCTCCAGCTTTCTCGTAGGCCCTCTTTAAGTACTGGAAGGCTGCTATAAGGTCACCCTGGAGTCTTCTCTTCTCCAGGCTGAACAGCCCCAACTCTCTCAGCCTGTCTTCATAGAAGAGGTGCTCCAGCACTCGTATCGTCTTCATGCCCTCCTCTGGACCTGCTCCAACAGCTCCATGTCCTTCTTGAGTTGGGGACTCCAGAGCTGAATGCAGTATTACAGAGAGGGTCTCGTAAGAGCAGAGCAGAGGGGCAGAATCACCTCCCTCAACCTGCTGCCCATGCTGCTTTGATGCAGCCCAGGACACGGTTGGCTTTCTGGGCTGCCAGTGCACATTGGCGGCTCATGTTGAGTTTCTCATCCACCAGCACTCCCAAGTCCTTCCCCTCAGGGCTGCTCTCAATCCATTCTCCACCCAGCCTGTACTTGCGCTTGGGATTGCCCTGACCCATGTGCAGGACCTTGCGCTTGGCCTTGTTGAACTTCATGAGGCTCTCACATGTCCACCTCTCCAGCCTGTCAGGGTCTCTCTGGATGGCATTCCTTCCCTCCAGCGTGTCCACAACACCACACAACTTGGTGTCATCTGCAAACTTGATGAGGGTGCACTCGATCTCACTGTCCCTGTCGCTGACAAAGATGTTCAACAGCACCAGCCCCAGTACTGACCCCTGAGGAACACCACTCGTCACTGGTCTCCAATTGGACATTGAGCCATTGACCACAACTCTTTTGGGTGCGACCATCCAGCCAATTCCTTATCCACCGAGTGCTCCATCCATCAAATCCATGTCTCTCCAGTTTAGAGACAAGGATGTTATGTGGGACAGTGTCAAATGCTTTGGACAAGTCCAGGTAGATGATGTCAGTTGCTCTTCCCCTATCCATCAATGCTGTAACCTCATCATAGAAGGCCATGGAATTAGTCAGGCACAATTCGCCCTTAGTGAAGCCATGGTGGCTGTCACCAATCACCCCCTTATTTTCCGTGTGCCTTAGCATAGTCTTCAGGAGGATCTGCTCCGTGATCTTGCTGGGCACAGAGGCGAGACTGACTGGCCTGTAGTTCCTTGGTTCTTTTTTTTTTTCCCATTTTAAAGATGGGGGCTATGTTTCCCTTTTCCAGTCTGTGGGAACTTCACCAGACTGCCACAACTTCTGAAATATGATGGATAGCGGCTTAGCAAATTCATCCACCAGTTCCCTCAGGACCCGCAGATGCACCTCATCAGGTCCCATGGACTTGTCCACCTTCAGGTTCTTTAGATGCTCTCAAACCTGATCTTCTCCTGCAGTGGGAGGTTCTTCATTGTCCCAGTCCCTGCCTTTGCCTTCCGTGACTTGGGCCGTGCCACTGGAGCTCTTGTCAGTGAAGACTGAGGCAAAGAAGTCATTGAGAACCTCAGCCTTCTCCATATCCCGGGTAGCCAGGTCCCCTGTTTCTATCTACGCCGGAGAAGGCCTACGTTTTCCCTAGATCTCTTTTTATCACTGTAGTCCCTGAAACAGGCCTCGGAGTGGGGGGACCATGGTGCCTTCCCTGACCCAGCTTGGAGATCCTGCACAGCCAAGTGCTGCTGCTCCAAGTTTCTTATGATTGTCAATGGGAAACAGTCCCTATCAGGCCCCGCAGTCCATCTCTCCTCTTGGGGGATGTCACACTAGTACTTCCCACACTTGGAGAAGAGCTCCTGGAGAAGCCACTTCCTCCAGCCCTGCCTGCACGCATCTCTGACCCCAGAGGTGTGGGCTGGGTGGGAACTACTCATCACCTCCTCCCTCGGAAGCCCATTCCCCAGAATCAGAGAAGCAGTGACGAGGGATCAGGGCATATCACTGACTCCCCTCAATTTTGCCCCCCAGAGCCATCCAGGGCCACGGTCTTCACCCGCATGCCCAGCCCAGCTCTGCTCCTGCTGGTTTGCCACGTTATCAGCTTCCACCTGCTCTCATCAGTGTGGCCTGGCTGCGGGACGGCCAAGAGGTGACAAGAGGCATGGCATCAGTGCACAGTGTGGGGCCATGGGGAGCCTAGGCTTGCTGACAGCCTGTGGGAGCAGGGTTTGCCTCTGCAGGAAAGACAGACACATCACAGGCAACCCGTCCAGTTAAGTAGGCAGCGCAGAGCAGATGGAGATGTCTGTATTACACAGGGCAATACCTGCTGGGCACGAGTGGCAGTGAGGGATATTCCTGTCAGGGGCAGTGGATGCAGCCCATGGGCAGGTGGCACCTCCACTTGTAATGGTGATAGAAAAGAGGGGTTGGGTCACTCGCACTGCTCTGATTGTCAAGGTGCTGCCATAGCCGTGAGGGACCCCTCCTGCCACCAGTGGGATGGCCTTGCTCCCACCCAAACTGCCCCAGCACTCACTGCCCCAGGGTGACTCACACAATACTCAGGGTGCCCCAGACCAGCCCGCCCCAAGCAGGAACCTCAAGACCCTCCCCGAAACCTCAGTGCCAGCCCCATTGGCTGCCAAGGCCACTGGCACCAGAGGAGCTGCCCAGGAAGAGCTTCCCTTAGGAGAAGTGTACAGCCACTTCCCTCACAACTCCTTCCTCCCGCTGCTGCAGGCACTACTGCACACTCCGAGCCTTGCTGCTAGCACCATGCAGACCCCTTGCGGCTGTCTCCTCCTTCCCCTCTACCTCCTCCTTCTCTATGGGACATGGGCAGACCTGGAGGGTAAGTGGGAGCCCTGGCTCATCCACATCTGCCCCTGTGAAACCTCATGGGCGAGGGGCTTCCTGCTCCCTACTTGCCTTGGGCTCTTGCCTCCTCGCCCCTCCTTGTCCCCTGGCTCCACACCTCCTCTCTGGCAGGGATGCAGCCACTCCAGGTGGGTGCAGGGAGTGAGATCTGAGGCTGCCAAGGATGCAGGGGGCTATGGGTGCCTGCAGGTCCATGCAACCCCAAGCTCCTGTCCCTCACCCCCTGCACTTTCCTCAGCCTTCTCGTCCAACTCCCATCGCCTCCTGTCGACCCCTGTCTTGTGTAGGGAGCTTCACTGTCCGGCTGCTTCAGACCTCCATCTTCCAAAACACTTCCTTTGTGGACACGGAGGGGCTGGGCCTGCTGCAAGACATCGAGCTCGGTTCTCTTGATAAGCACACCTGGGCCATTCGCTTCTACCAGCCCTGGGTGCGCCCAGCCCTGCCTCGCAGTGACTGGGACACCATTGAGAATATGATCAAGATCTATTTACAGACGTTCAACCACCTGATCAATGAAGGTGCCATGCAGAAGAATGTGTCCTGTGAGTAACCGATCTTCTCTGCTTCCTCTCGCCAAAGAGCATCTAGGAAGTGGGGAAGAGCCAGCAGTGCTGGTGCACTGGAGATGCTGACCATGTCCGCATAAGGCAGTCCCAGCCCCTCATGCAACCTCTCTCCTTTCTCTCCCTCCAGACCCCTTCGTGGCCCAATGCATGGCGGGCTGCGAGCTTTACCCCAACAGGACCTCCCGGGCCTTTGCCTATGTGGGTTACAACGGCCAAGACTTCCTCAGACTCAATGTAGACAATGCCACTTGGCTCCTCTCCCAAGACACCAGCCTGTCACGGTACGTCCAGGCCGTTCTTCGGAACTATACTGCCTTCAGTGAGATGGTGGAATTCCTCTTCAATGATACCTGTGTTGACGACATGGAGATGCTCCTGCACTATGGTCAGTCAGCTCTGGAGAGACAAGGTGAGACCAACCCAATACAGCCCCCACACCCCACAGCCCCCCACACTGGGGCCAAGCAGTGCCTCACCAGGGCTCCCCTCAACCCTTGGCTCTTGCCCCCAGAGCCGCCTGTGGCCACGGTCTTCGCCCGCACACCCAGCCCAGCCCAGCTCCTGCTGGTTTGCCGCGTCACCAGCTTCTACCCACGGCCCATCAGCGTGGCCTGGCTGCGGGATGGCCAGGAGGTGCCACCGGGCCCAGCGCTCAACACCAGCGCCATCCTGCCCAACGCCGACCTCACCTATCAGCTACGCAGCGTCCTGGCCGTGGCCCCCCGCGACGGGCACAGCTACGCCTGCCGCGTGCGCCACCGCAGCCTGGGCACCCGCAGCCTCCTCATCCCGTGGGGTAGGTGCCACCCGTGGGGAGAGCGATGGTGCTCCCGAGCTGCACTGCCCCACGCGATGGAGCAAAGCCGGGAAAGCTCATGGCAGTCTCTGCTTGCATTTCTCAGGGAACTCAGAGGTGGTGCTGATCTCAGGGCTCGTGGCCGGGCTGCTGGCAGCCGTAGTTATGGCTGCCATCGCTGTTCTTTGGGTGTGGAGACGCAGGTGAGGCCCTTTCTGCCCTGGGGAGCAGTAGTGTGAGAGCAGGGGAGGAAATGAAATGCCCCAGGGGCTTTCACTTAGCAGCAAATCTCCTGCACCTGCACTGGCTGATGGCTGCACCCCTGTGAGGTCTCTTCCATGGACTATCCTTGAGCCATCTCCTTCTCATTTCAGAAAGCACCTGCAGGTGGAGGAATCAGAGTCCAGGAACTCCATCCTTAGCAGAGAAGCTTAGCCCAGAAGGGAGCCAACAGCCCCCATTTCCTTCCAGCACCCTCACAGGGACAAAATCGCTACCTTTTTCTGCCTTGATAAAATTCTAGGCACTGCTGAGTGTGAGATCAACTCAACTGGGAGATGCAGGGAAGAAACCTGGGAGGCTTTTGACCTACTTTGATTTGCTAAGCAGACAGGATGCAAGTTTGAGACCTCATCACTTGTTACACATGATCACCTCTTACCTCGTTTCGTGGTTTTTGGACTGAGGGTCGAGACAAGAACCAAGCGGGAGCACCCACCAACCATGGTCTCGGGCAAAACATGACTCAGGCTTTCTTCATAAAACAAGACAATTTATTAACAGTTACTTAACAGGAGACACAAGGGAATGAAAACCGGTTACTTGAGAGGAGAAAAGAGAAAACAAGGCCAGATCTTAAAACAACACCTCCCCACCCCGTTTCCTTTCGTTCCTGGCTCAACCTCCCCCCCGGCGGCGCAGGGGGACAGGGAATGGGGAGTGCAGGTCAGTTCATCCATGTTGTTACTGCCGCTCCTTTCTTAAAGGAGGAGGAGTCTTTACACCATTTTCCCTTGCTTCGGTGGATCCCCTACTCACGAAGAAAAAGTCCCCAAACTTTTCCAGTATGAGTCCTGCCCGCAGGATTGCAATCCTCCCCATGGATCGCACCAGTTCGGGCTTTACCAGTCTCGGCCTCTTAGGGAGCTGCTGCCACTCGCGTCGACGTGGGACATCCCACGGATTCCAGATGCCTCCACGACCTCGTTGTGCATCCCCTGCCCATTATTAACAGCACCTCGTTGTGCATCCCCTGCTCCACGGCCTCTCCTGGGCTCAGGCATCTCTTCCCCGACGTGGGTTTCTCCACGGGCTGCGAGTGGGTCTCTGCTCCGCCGAGTGCACCCTGGCTGCAGGGGGGCCACCCGCCATCTTCACACCGATTGCAAGGGAAACCTCAGCTCCAGTACACCTCCTCCTGCTCCATCTTGGCTGACCCGGTCGTCGTGGTTGTCTTCTCTTAGCTCTTAATCCTCTCTGGGGGAGCTCAGCCCGGCGGGCACCCCGGGAGCGAGGTGTTTCCCGAGCCCCCCACGCGGCTCCCCCGGCGCCATCTTGAGCACATGGCGCCGGCCCGGGCCCGGGCAGTCGCCCGGCCGGGAGCCGGGAGCGAGGGCAGCGCCCTCCTGCTCTCTCCTCGCCCCTGAGCAAAAAGCCCCGTTCCCGGCCCTTTGTCCCAACTTAAATAGGGCCATTTGCAGAGGAGTCGATTTGGCTCAACCTCCCCCGGGGGGGATGGGACTCAGATCTGGTGGCACAGGGAGCAAATCCCCTCCCCTGCCGCCAGAACACCCACACACACATCAAACTATCACACCTCGTGGTACTGTCCCATGCACCCAATGAGGCTCTTTAGGGCACCCCAATGCCCAGTGGCAATTTCTCCCAGTTCTGGCACAATATTTATCATTTATTATTTACATTAAGCAGTAGGCAGTAAGCTGTGCCCTTCTGCTGTTGCTTTCTAGTATTTTTTCCTAAAAGCTGCCTTTATTACCATATTCCAGAAATATTTGTACTGAGACTGAACTGTTCCACACAGACTAACAGCACTTGGCCACAAACACGTTTACAAAGTGCTGAGTGACACTAAGACTCTGATGTAATCTGTGGGACCTGCAGACGTGTATAAAATGAAATTAAAATATTCATGTTTTCACTAAGAACACGTGCCTTTCCTCTGGATTTGGATGGGCTTGGGGAGGTTTTGTCTTGCCACAAAGGGAAGCTGGAACACTGCAGAATTATTGGTGCTAATTGCAGTAGACACCCAAGGGGGAAACAAAACAACAGTGATCGTGCATATACAAACACGTTCTTACATATGGGGGCAAAGTGTCCCCAAGCCTCCCAATTAAGGAGAAAAAGGAAGCCAGTCTCCCATTGGAGACAGTGGAGTTCAGACAGGCATAAGAAGGACTTTAGTTCATGCTCCTAATTAACCACATACTTGAATGTGCGGCTTCAAAAGGGTTGGTTTCACAAGACAACTTCCTGGCAAAGTTTCACGGGAAAAGTCTCTGGCAGCTGTGTGCAAGCCAACTACCAGCTGAGTCAGAAGAAAACCCGGCTGGCCTGTGGCCACATCCGCCACAACTTCACCAGGCTGATTCTCCCCTGGTCAAACCCTGTGAACCACGGTGCTGTGGCCAGGACTGAACTTCCTGCCAGCCAGAGTCACCTGCCAGCACCGCCAGGCTCAAGGATCTCACTGCAGGAAGAGGGATGCTGCGTCTCTCGCAGCCCTTCCTTAGCTAGGATAGACAGTTGAAACTTTCAGCTGTGGGCAGGGCTCACCTTTGGGCTGCGAGCCCGCAGCCCCAGCACCAACGGGGCACACAGGGCAATTCATTTCCCAAAAGCAGAATGAAACACCCTGCAGCACTCACAGGACATGGCAGGATGAAGGTCACCCAACAAACCTGGAGAGCAGATGCAGCCAGTGAGCAAAGCTGGTAAGACAGGTGGTCATGTGCACGACCTCCCAAGAGACCCTACAATAACACCACACACACGAACACCCAGTACTGGGGAGGTGTCTGCAGGTGTTTGTTCACAGCCCTCAAAAGACCCTACAGTAACACGCATCAAACACCCAGGCGTTTCGAGAAGTCTCTTCAGGTGTTTTGGCCCAGCCCAGTGAGTGCTGGTGCCCACACACTCAGTGCAGCACACAGGGGCACTGCAGCCCTGCCCACCCCACTCCAGCTCACCAAGGCATCATTCTGGCTTTGGGGGGGTTACAGCCCTCACCTGCAGGGAGACTGCTAGGACCAATGGTCACCTGAGGGCACTGCAAGGACCAATGTTACCAGCAGGGTATGCAGGGACCAATGGTCATATAAGGTGTAACTACAAAGTCCTACAGTCACCTGGGGGAACAGTGAGGACCAGTGGTCACCTAGGAGGACTGTAAGTACGAATGTCACCTGAGGGGACTGTGGGGACAATGGTCTGTGTGGACGAACAGTGCTCTGCCCCCTTTGGTCATTTGTTGACCAAAGGAAGTGACAATATCAAGGAGGAAGAAGCTGAGACCACTGCTACAGCAAGCAAGAAAGTGCAGAAAAACCCAACAAAGACATGAGCACAAGTACATTCAATAGAGATGAGGAAGGGCTAATGCAGGACTTGTAGTCCACTGCAACAGTGGGAGACATTTGGAGAAAAGCGAAAGAGGGTTGATACATCATGAGCACCCGCAAAGCCAGGTGCCTGCTCCTGCCTGTCAGCTGCTCCACCACCAGTGACCTCACATGCACCTGCACAAGCCAGAGGGCTGCTAATGGCCTACCAGCTGCTCAGCAAGAAGTGATTGTTCACCTTAGGGGGGACTGTGAGGGCAAATGGTCACCTCATAGGACTGCATGGACAAACATCCCCCTGCCCCTTTCCTCACTGGCCGCCCCATGGCTGCACATTGCCATCCCACCAGTTAGACGCTCTCCTCTGACCCCAGCACTGGTGGCCCTGCTGGGAGGGATGTGGATATTGTGGTGGCACATCTGGGCATCCCCTGGGTGATGCCAAGATGAGTTGCTGGTGAAGCGGGACCGTTGATGCCATTTCTGGCCACCGCAGCATCTCCACTTCTCTGTGGGACAGCTCCATGGAAGGGAAGGGGTTCAGTGTCCTTGTCTCCCCATGTCTGACTCAGTGCCATGGGGTGCTGGAGCTCAGCCCGCAGCAGCCCCATATGGGCTTTCCCTGAGATACCACCACTACTGGGGATACCCAAGATGAAGACACGGAGCAGGGACACCTGACCCCACTTGTGCTTGGAGAGGTCACAAGGTGCCCTGACACATTGCAGAGGAGACGCCTCAGCCCTGGTTGTGTTTGGACATTATCAGGGTGTCTCACCTCACACTTCCCCTTGGCTGTGGTTTCAGTTCTGCCTTTGCCCCCAATGAGGGCACCCCCAGGAAAGGGGAAGAGAAACTGAAGGGTGAGGGGAAGTGTCAGGGGACAGTCCAGAAGGAGCAGCGGGTAGGAGACGTTGTGGGGGTGAGGCCAGCTCTGGTCATCTCATTGTCTCTCCATTGCTGGACACTGGTGACAATGGGCACAGAGCAAGGGGATGGCCCCCACCATTCCTGTTGCCAGAGGGCACTTGAGGAGAGGGCTCCCCACCGGAGATGGTGGGAAGGAAAGGGGAGTGTCAAGCTGCATCCCAGCTCAGGCCCTCCCCTGGAGGCGTTTACGGAAGAGCTGGAGCTCCCAGCACTGTTCCTGCTGCCATGGGCCAGGAAGGAGCTGCTTGTCACTTCATCCCTGGGGAGCTCCATCCCCAGGGTTAGGCAGGTGGTGCAGGAGGAGCCTGAGCTGGAGGTGCCAGAGGGGGCCCAAAGCGGCCCTCTCCCTGTGCAGGGCTGAGAAGATAGTGCTGTCTTTCTCCAGTCACGGCTGAAACTCAAAAGCCAACGTCACCTCCTTCAGAGCTGATGTGTCCCACAAGAATGAGGATGGGACGAGGTACCATTGGTGAGGAGGGGGAGTCAGGGGGACCCAGCTTGGGTCCTCGAGCACCCGTTTTCTCCCAGTGCTGTTTGCCTGCCCTCTCCTCCTGGCGGGGTCTCCCCAGTCCCAGGCTGTCACAGCACTTCATGCCCAAATCTTATTTCAGCTTTCCTCCCTCACGCACATTCCCAGCCCCCAGCTCCGGACCTCTGGGGCCCTCCTCGACATGTCCATTGGTCGAGAGCCCCCACCGTGCCTGCTGGGCTGGGCTGAAGTGCGGGACCTCACAAGCGCTTCCTCCTTCCGCAGTCACTGCTGCTGCTGCTTCAGCCTCGCCGCACGCACCATGCAGCCCCCTCACCTCCTCCTCTTCCTCTTTCTCTCACTCCTCCTACCTGGGATGTGGGCAGACCCGGAGGGTAAGTGGGAGCCCTGGCTCACCCCAACCGCTCTCGCCCCCTTGCCAGAGGACCCCGCAGGTTCCTCAGATAAGGCACGGCCACCCCCCACCACGCAGCACCCAAAGGTGCCCTGCCCCTCCCCGCTCTCTGTGTCCCTGCCTACAGCTCGGGGCTTCATGCCCACCGGCTCCAGCGTGGCAGCTCAGGCACCCAAGAAGTGGGGCCAGGGGTTCCCAGCCAGGCCTGGGGTGCTTGGATTCCCCCAAAAGTGCCTTCCTCCTGCAGGGAGCTTGTGGGTGTCAGCGGGGTCTCAGCTCCACGTGGTGCTACGGGCCCTTCCAGCAGCCCCTTGTTTATTGCTGAGCTGCACCTGCAAGAGGGTGTTTCAGGCACTGCCATCGCACAGAGCGTTTCACCGCAGCCCCATCAGACCTTGGAGGCGTTTCCGGAGGGGGCAGCAGCGGACATTGAAACGTGGGACTGATCTCTGGGCTGGGCTACCCTCCTGCCCCTGTCAGGGTTCAGTCTCTTTGAGCTCCCAATGCCCAGGAGCCCCCAAATCTGGACAAAACACCCTTTCCCCTCCTCCGTCTTTCACATCCTCTGCCCCACGTGCAGGTCTGATGCAGGTCCTGGCACCAGTGCTTCTTCTGGGGGAAGAATCTCCTCAAACAAGTGCTGAGGTGACCCCACCATCTGCTCCGCACAGTCAGACAGCAGACACTGGAATAGAGGGAGTCGTGAAGGGAATGAGGGGCCTGAAATCCTGTATGGGAGAGAAATATCTTGTTGAAAGGTAAAATAGAGAAGGAAAAAGAGCAGCAGGGGCAGAGGAAGTTCAGACAGGAAAGCAAGCCTGAGTGGGTGAGGAGGTGGGAGTCCAGTGAAGACAGGGCTGGGGGTTTGCCCAGGCAGGGCCAGGTGCGGGCTGCTGCAGGTCCCTGTGGGGTGGGGTGAAGAGCACAGAGGCATAGAACAGTTCAGGTTCGAAGGGATCTTTAAAGGTCACCTAGTCCAATCCCCAGCAATGAGCAGGGACATCTTCAACTAGACTAGGTTGCTCAGAACCCCTGACTTTGAATGTTTCCAGGATGGGACATCTACCACCCCTCTGGGCAACCTGGTCCAGTGTTTCACCACTCTCATTGTAAAAAATTTCTTCCTTATATCTAGTCTGAATCTCCTGTTTCCCCTCCAGCCTCCTTACTCATCTCCTCTTTCCTACAGTTTCCTCTTTCCTATAGCCTTTCCCATCCCCATCCTCTTTCCTAGCAGAGACACAGGTTTTCCAGCTCCTCCATACCAGCTTCTTTGCCAACATCAGCTCTGCTGAGATATCTGCAGTGGGTCTCCTGGGGGATGTGCCCGTCTTCGCATTGGATCCTGCAAACTGGAGCATCCACTTCCACTGGCCCTGGGCCCGTCAAGCCACAGCCGAGGGTGAGGCAGAGATGATCAAGACCCAATCCAAACTTTTTCTGCGCAATTTGGTCCGATATGTGCACGAAATGATCCAGAGGGTGCAACAGGACTGTGAGTATGGGGACACCACCAGCCAGATCCCCAGCCCCTTTCCCTGGTTCCAGCTGTGCCCCCCTCCCCACCACGGGAGCATTCGTGGGGTCTCATAGGGTGCAACGGCTACTAAAAGCAGAATGAGTAATGCTGCGGCTGATGGGGCACATGGCTAGCAGGGGCAGGGATGATATCGCACTGAAAACATCCCTCAGGGCTCCTGCCATCTGGCATGAAGGGACCCCTCTGCACACTGGGAAGCTGCCACCAAATTAACTGGGGCTGCAGGACCCGCACAGCACAGATTAGGGAAAGAGAAACTTGGGGGCAAAGATTCTAGGAGGCAACATCCTGTTTGAGCAATTGTCGTGTGCTGACTGGCCCCATATCCACTTTGAACTTCCACGGGGACAGTGGGCTTGCAGGGTGTCCCAGGACTTCCTGCAGAATGGCCCCATGCCCTGCCGTGCACTGCATCCCGCTGCCCGTCGCAGCCCGCTGCCCATCACACCCCTGCATGTGCCTCCCAGCCACATCCCACCTCGTGCCACCCAGGTCCCACACACTCACAGGACCTCTCCACCGGCTCTGCCCTTGGCAGACCCCTTGGTGCTTCAGATCCGTGCGGGCTGTGTGCTGCACCCCAACAGGACAAGCTGGGGCTTCATGGATGTCGGGGAGGGTGGCAGAGATCTTGTAGCTTTCGAGGTGGAGAGGCAGCATTGGGAGCTCCAGCAGTCATCGCCACTAGCAGAGCTGGTCACTAAGTCCCTCAACAGCAAGAAGGCTGTCTCAGGGTTCCTGGAGCACATCCTCTCCATCACCTGCCGGAGCTACATCCTCGCTCTGTGCAGGTATGGGAAGGCTGATCTGGAGAGACAAGGTAAGAGCACTCCAACCCTGGCATGGCCACCCCACAGCCCCCCACACTGGGGCCAAGCAGTGCCTCACCAGGGCTCCCCTCAACCCTTGGCTCTTGCCTCCCAGAGCTGCCTGTGGCCACGGTCTTCGCCCGCACACCCAGCCCAGCACAGCTCCTGCTGGTTTGCCGCGTCACCAGCTTCTACCCGCAGCCCATCAGCGTGGCCTGGCTGCGGGATGGCCAGGAGGTGCCACCGGGCCCAGCACTCAACACCAGCGCCATCCTGCCCAACGCCGACCTCACCTATCAGCTACGCAGCGTCCTGGCCGTGGCCCCCCGCGACGGGCACAGCTACGCCTGCCGTGTGCGTCACCGCAGCCTGGGCACCCGCAGCCTCCTCGTCCCATGGGGTAGGTGCCCCCCGTGGGGACGGGGTGCAGTGTGCAGGCGGCAGCCACTGTCCCTGACACCCTTTTCCATCCCTGTCCCAGAAAACCACAGCGCAGCTCCAACCATCAGCGTTGCCATCGCAGTGCTGCTCCTTGTGGCTGCCGTCTCTGTCGGGGGATTCTGGTGGTGGCAGCACAGGTAAGTTCTCCCTCCCACCGACTGCTCGCAGGTGCATGGGCAGATGGGTCGGGCCAGGGGTCGCAGCAGCAGCCGCTCTGCAGGGATGAACTCTTCGGCACTCTCACAGTGTTCCCCCCTTGCAGGAGAAGTGATGAGGCCACACAGGACACTCGGCAATCCCTCGTTTGAGGCCTGGCTGCCCTCCCAGTTACACCAGCTCTCCCTGCTCGTTTCATCTCCTAACCCTGACCCATCAGCACCGGCAGGTTTGCTCCGAAAAAACACCACATTAAACAGCTACAAACTTCCCCAGCTGCATGTGGCTCTTGTGGCTCTCGCCCTCCTTCCCCCTCACAGTGTTCTCCCAGGAAAACCATCAGTGTGCCGCTGAGACTGAACATTGTGGCCAGGAAGACTCTCCCTCTTCCTGGGCACTGGCTGATCTCCCTTGGCATGTCAGGAAAAGTGATTCCTCTGCCAACCACTCCCACATCTCAGAATCTCCATGGGCAGTGTCTGTCCCTGGCAGAAGGGCAGCGACAACCTGGGGCCAGACCAGCACGGGCGTGCTGAGTGGGATGAGGGACGGAGCAGGTCATAAACCAGGGAGAGAAGGAAGGATTTGAGCTGTTTTTCTGGGAAGAGAAGGGGAAGGGAGGATCCAAGGGACATCTCCAATGCCCTGATGCAGGGAAATGTTTTGAGCAGGTGTGAACGTGCTCCAGTCCCAGTGCTGATCTCACCATCTCTCTGGGATGCTTTGGTGTTGAGTTCTCCTCTACTCCTGACTCCTGCCCCCATGTCTGACTCCTGCTCCTGCAAAACTGGAGGGATGTGGGATAGTCACCCTCCCAATATACCTGACAGCCATGAGAGAGCCATGCTGGGGCTCTGGGGGGACTCTGTCTTTAAGCGACATGCCCCCGAGAAGGGTGGTGTGGTGGGTTGACTTTGGCTGGCCACCAGGTGCCCACCAAGTTGCTCTACCACTCCCCCTCCTCAACTGGACAAGAGGGAGAAAAGATGACAAAAGGCTCATGGGTCGAGATAAGGACAGGGAGATCACTCAGCAATTACCGTCACAGGCAAAACAGACTCAGCTTGGGGAAATTAATTTAATTTGATTTATTGCCAATCAAAATCAGAGTAGGATCATGAGAAAGAAGAACAAACCTAAAAACATCTTCCTCTCACCCCTCTTCCTGGGCTCCACTTCACTCTTGACTTCTCTACCTCCTCCTCCCAAGTTTCACAGTAGGATGGGGAATGGGGAATGCCATCAGTTTATTATGCATTGTTTCTGCTTCCCCTTCCTCCTCACTCTGTTCCAGCATGGGGTCCCACCCACAGGAGACAGTTCTTCATGAACTTCTCCAGCATGAGTCCTTCCCATGGACTGCAGTTCTTCACAAGCTGCTCCAGCATGTGTACTTTCAACACAGCACAAGAGCCCTGCTGGGTCACAGGTCCTGCCAGAAGACCTGCTCCAGTGCGGGCCCCTCTCCATGGGGTCACAGGTCCTGCCAGGAGCCTTCTCCAGCGTGGGCTCTCCACAGGGTCACAGCCTCCTTCAGGCACACCCTCTTGCTCTTACGTGGGGTCTTCCATGGGCTGCAAGTAGGTATCTGCTGCACCATGATCCTTCACCACTGGCTGCACAGGCACCGTCTCTGCTTCAGTGCCTGGAGCATCTCCTTCTCCATCTTCACCGACTTCGGTGTCTCTATAGTTGCTTCCCTTGCATATTCTCACTCCTCTCGCCCTGCTGCTGTTGCACAGCAGTTTTTAGCCCTTCTTAAATATGTTATCACAGAGGCATTGCCAACATCACCGACTGGTTCAGCTTTGGCCAGCAGTGAGTCTGTCTTGGACCTGGCTGGAACTGGCTCTGTTGGGCATGGGAGCAGCTTCTGGCATGTTCTCACAGAAGCCACCCCTGCAGGCCTCCTGCTACTGAAACCTTACCATGTAAACCCAATATTCTCTGCCAGGAGTCTACAGGGTAAATCCCTTGGGGTTACCACGTGAGGAGGAGAAGGTCACCACGGGCCGGGCTCAGCCTACATCTCCTTGGGTGTCAGGGTGCTTCTGCAGTCCAGAGGGATGCCCTCCACAGCCTGGAGGGGTGACTTTGCACCCATCCAAATTCTCCTGGCACTCACAGTCCCCGGCCAAAGCGTCCCAGCCCAGCCCTCCACAAGCCACACCACCTCCCCCTGGGGAACACAATTGGCCAGGCCCTCCCCAAAACCTCAGCACCAGCCTCATTGGCTGCCGAGATCACCCCATGACACTGGAACCACCAGCAGCCCTGGGGAGAAGTGTGGCCCCTTCCTCCTCCTGCGACACTTGCTCCTGCACACTTCCCGCTGGCAACATGCAACCCTCTCACCACCACCGCCTCCTCCTCTTCCTTCTCCTCCTTCTCCTCCCTGGGACGTGGGCAGAGCCAGAGGGTAAGTGGGAGCCCTCGCTCACCCCCATCTGCTCCCTTCCTTGCACTGCGAGACTCCACAGAGGTGGCAGGGGGTGGGCACAGACACGGCCATCACCACCAAGGTGCCACCCTTCATCCCACAGCACCTAAAGGTGCCCCATCCCTGCACACCTGCTCGGGGTTCCCTGCCTAACACCATCCTGCCCAGCACAGCACCACTGGCGCTGGGATTCAGGTGCCTTAGCAGCCAAGGGGCAAGAGGTTCCTCATCCAGGTGCTCCTAAAGATGCCTTCCTCCTGCAGGGAACCTGCGGACACCAGCAGTTCTCAGACCCTCATGGCACAACAGCTCTACACTGGGCTCCAACCCCTTGAGCAGGTCCTGGGCACTGCCCTCAGCCTGCCAAATCATTTCTCTTGCAATTGATGGGTCCTTGGATCCTCTGCATGCTCCCCCGTGAAACAACGCTCAAAGATTCCTCCTGCAGCTGCAACAAGCCTTCACCTGCAGCCCCAGCCTGTGTTTCCCGTTCTGGGGGCAGGCGCTCACTGCGCCCTGGCCAGGGGGCACCCACTGCTCCAAAACAGGCTTCACTCTGCCCTGCTTGCTACTGGACCCTCTTTCAGTGCTGCAGCACCAAACTCAGTCTCCTGCCTCCTGTTAGGCTTCAGTCTCGAGCAGTGCCCCGGAGTCCCTAAACTGGGGTGAAATGCCCCTCCCTCCCAGCCTCCCCAGCCCCTGTACTGTGTGCAGGTCTCTAGTGAACCTGGGTCCCGGCACGGATGCTCCTTGCTGGGGGAAGCATCACCCCAAACCAGCACCCAGCTCCCCCTGCCATCCCTTCCACACGGCTAAGTGACAAAAGTGTGACCCAGAAGGTCACACTGGGGAGGTGGTTGGCTGAAAAAGGAAATTAGAGGAGAAGCAGGGAGAGGCTTAGAGAGGCTGTGGAAGGAAACTGCAAACTGAGTGAAACCAGGGGATTTCCCCACCCTGCCCGTCTGCCCCACTTTGCGCTGCCTGTCCCCAGGGATGCTGCAAGCCACTCTCCCTCCAGCACTGGAGCTGGCAGTCCCCTGACCTCATGCACCTGTCCTCCTCCATCCTCGTGCACACCAACACAGCTTCCTCTCTCCCTTCTCCCCACAGGCTCTTGTAAACTCCACCTTTTCCGAACCTCTGTCTTCCACAACACCACCTTTGAGGACATTTCGGCCTGGGCCACCTTGGAGGACATCATCATTGTTGCCATGCAGAAAGACACATTGAACATCGTCTACCTCCAGCCATGGGTCTACCCAGCCCTGCCTGCAGAAGAGTGGGAGAACTTGCAAAACCTGTTCAGGATCTACTTGCACAACTTCGTCCTGTCCCTGTCTGATGATGCCAGGCTGTACCAGACATCCAGTGAGTACCAAGTGCTCAGCACCTCCTAGCTCAAGGCAGGGAGCTGTGAGAAGGAGCTCAGAGCCACCACCAACAGCTTTGCCAAATCAGGGCAAGGAATAGGCCTCATCCTTTTCTGCCAACTAGACAAGCCCAGAGTCCTCCCCTGCTCCTCATAGGACATACCTTCTAGACCCTTTACCAGCTTTGTTGCCCTCCTCTGGACACATTCTAGTACCTTCACGTCCTTCTTAAACGGTGGGGCCCAGAACTGCACACAGTACTCAAGGTGAGGCCACACCAGTGCTAAATACAGCAGGATAAACACCTCTCTTGACCAGCTGCTTATGCCGTGCTTGATGCACCCCAGGAGGTGGGTTGCCCTCTTGGCTGCCAGGGCACACTGATGACTCCTATTGAACCTGCTGCTGACTAGCACCTCCAGATGCCGTTCTGCAGGGCTGCTCTCCAGCCATTTCTCTCCCTGTTTACATTTGTGTCCAGTGTTATCTGTCCCAGGTGCAGGCTCTGGCCTTTGTTAAATTTCATGCCGTTGATGATTTCCCGATGCTCCCACCTGTCAAGATCCCTCTGCAAGGCCTCTTGTACCTCAAAAGACTCAATGGCACATCTCAGGTTTGTATTATCAGCTAACTCGTTAATGGTGCATTCCACTCCTGCATCCAGATCATTGACCAAAATATTGAACAGCATTGGCCATAGGATTAAGCCCTGAGGAACGCTGCTGGTGACTGGTCACCAGCCAGATGCAGCCCCATTCTCTACAACACTTTGAGCCCTGCCCTTCGGCTAGTTCTTCACCCAGCACACGGTGAACCCACTCACTCCACAGCTGGACAACTTGTCCAGAAGGATGCTGTGAGAGACAGTACCAAAAGCCTTACTAAAATCCAGGAAAACTGCATCCACTGCCTTCCCTTCACCCACTAGGTGGGTGACTTTATCATAGAAGGATATCGAATTATTTACAGACTTTCCATTTGTGAACTCATGTTGACTGTGCCTGATGATTGCGTTGTCCTTTGAAAGCTCTCTTCAGTAGCACCCAGTACGGTCTCCATAATTTTCCAGGTACTGAGGCTAGACTGACAGGTCTGTAGTTTCCTGGGTCTTCCCTCACACTCTTCTTGTAAATTGGAATAACGTTAGCTAGCTTGCACTCAGTGAGGACCTCTCCAGACTACCAAGACCTTTGGGAGATGGTCGAGAGGTGTCCTGCCATAACATCCACTAGCTCCTTCAGTACGCTGGGATGAATCCCATCAGGCCCCATGAACTTGTGAACATTCAGTTGATACAGCTGGTCCCTTACAATTTCATTGTCCACGAATGGAAAGCCAGTGTTCTTGAAGTCATGGACCTCTGACTCGGAGAACTGGGCAGCCCAAGGTCTACAAGTATTGTTAAGGACAGAGGCAGAAAAAGCACTGAATGCCTCTGCTTCTTCTTCATCCCTATTGTTCACGCGACCATCTTCAACAAGTATCAGTCCAATGTTTTCTTTAGACCTTCTCTTGCTATCAATATACGTTAAAAAGCCTTTCTTGTTGTCTGACGCAACACTGGCCAGCTTCAACTCTAATCGAGCTTTGGCCCTTCTCCCTGTCTTCTCCCTGGGGAAGAATGACTTGGCGTGCAGGAGGAAGGGGAAAGGGCTGTGCCCAAAGCAGTGAGTGCAATTTCAGGCTCCAGCTCCAGCTGCACTCATGATGGCCATCATTCCCTCCAGATCCCTTCGTGTTCCAGGGCGCGGCTGGCTGCGACTTGTACCCCAATGGCTCCTATACCAAATTCTACCACCTCGCCTACAATGGCAAGGACTTCCTTCGCTTCGACGTGGACAACAGCCGCTGGGAGAGGCGGCAGGAGAGTGAGCTGGCGGCACAAGTTGAGAGGCAGTTCACCACCTTCACTGACTTTTCTGCGAACCTGCAGCACCTTCTCAATGTCACCTGTGTTGACCACATGAAGAAATTCATCAGGTATGGGAAGTCAGCTCTGGAGAGACAAGGTGAGACCACCCCAACCCTGGCATGGCCACCCCACAGCCCCCCACACTGGGGCCAAGCAGTGCCTCACCAGGGCTCCCCTCAACCCTTGGCTGTTGCCCCCCAGAGCTGCCCTTGGCCACGGTCTTCGCCCGCACACCCAGCCCAGCCCAGCTCCTGCTGGTTTGCCGTGTCACAGGCTTCTACCCGCGGCCCATCAGCGTGGTCTGGCTGCGGGATGGCCAGGAGGTGCCACCGGGCCCAGCGCCCAACACCAGCGCCATCCTGCCCAGCGCCGACCTCACCTATCAGCTACGCAGCGTCCTGGCCGTGGCCCCCCGCGACGGGCACAGCTACGCCTGCCGCGTGCGCCACCGCAGCCTGGGCACTCGCAGCCTCCTCGTCCCGTGGGGTAGGTGCCACCTGTGGGGATGGGGCACAAGGTGTGGGCAGAGGACCCTGGCTCCATGCAAGCCCCTGGAAGATAGTGGGTCGAGCTTCGTTGGCAGCTCTGGCCAAGGCCTCCTGTGCACCCACAACCCTCTCTCTTCTCTCTCCTCCAGACAGCTCCAAGGTAGCTCTTGGCGTTGGTATCACCATTGCAGTGCTGATGACCATGGCTGCAGCCCTCACTGGGGCCATCTGGTGTTACAGGCGCAGGTGAGGTCTCCTTCTCACCTAGCTGCACCAGCCTCATTGGCTTCAGGCCATGGCGGGTGGCAGCTGCCTGGCCAGGGCTGCCTCCCCTTGTCCAGCTTCATTAATCTCTTCCTCTCCTGTAGGAGCTGAGAGCACCGGACACACCATGCCGCGGATGCCCCGGAGCCACTTTGGCCCCCAACATCTCCCTCATAATAAACTACAAATTAACATCCCCTACACATGTGGGAACTCCTGGTGTGCCATGCCCAGTACCCACAAGAACATGGCATCATGCGGCTCCTGCCCACCCCAGGACAGATGGGAAGACCCCTGGTGTGGCACAGGGGCATGCCTCATACCAGGGTGAAACGCCGGGACAGCTCCCCAACACCAACGGAGTGTCCCTGGCCCTAGCCCCTAGTCCTGGGGGACACCAGTAAAAGAGCAGGACTCAAGCCAGTGTCAACACAGGCTGAGACAGTGATGCGACAGGGCAAGGGAGGACCATCTTCCCCCCACCCACCCTTCTGGGGCCACATCGGCACCTCTGCACCAGATCCCGGTCTCTGAGACCAGGGGATGGTGACAAACAGGCGCGGGGCCAGCACACAGCTCAGGGGCACAGGGAGCCCCGACACGTGGCCAGCTGTGGGAACAGAGTTCACCTGGCCCGTGGGAAACACAGCCACACTGGGGCAAACCCGCCTGGTTCAGTGCTGGGGGCAGCGGCACAGAGGGGACAGAGACGTCTGTGCCGTGCACAAGCAGCCACGAAGGACATTCCCAACAGGGACAGAGGACGCAGCCCACAGCCAGGGTTTGGAAAGAGTGGACAGGTTTCCCACACTGCTCCAGGTGTCACGGTGCCACCGTGGCCATGGGGGCCCACCTGCAGCCAGGGGGATGGCCGTGCTCCCACCCGAATTCCCCCAGCACTCACGGCCACCGGCCAGGGTGCCCCAGCCCTGCCTGCCCATTCTCCTGAGTGACCGTGGGTAGGGGGCGCTCCCTTATCCACCCACCCAGGCACTCGCCCTTGCACCCCTCCTCATCCCCCTTCCCACTGCTTCCCTACCCCATCCCTATCGCCTCTCCCTCTCCCTACACATCCCCAGCCCTGCCACCGGCCCACCTCCTCATCCTCAACTCCCCGTTCCCTGTTCCCCTTATCATAGAATCATGGAATCACAGAACGGTTTGGGTTGGAAGCGATCTCAAAGATCATCCAGTTCCAACCCCCCTGCCATGGGCAGGGACACCCTCCACTACACCAGGTTGCTCAAAGCCTCATCCAACCTGGCCTTGAACACTTCTAGGGATGGGAGTGGGCTTCCACAGGCCCACTGTCCCCGCTCAGTCCCCGCGGACCCCTTCCTGCCCCCCGCACACCCCATCACGCTGCCCCCCAGACCGTGCCAGGCCCAGGGTCCCCGGCAGTGGTCTGACACCTGCCCCGGCCTTACCACGCCGGAGCACCTCACCAATGGCGACCCGTGCTGCACATGACATCACCAGGCGCCATGTAGATCCCGGGCCCTTCCCACCACCCGGCACGGCAGTGGTGCCCCTGCCCCCGCCCTCCCCACGGTGTCATTGGCCGCGCTACGGCCCATTCACCAATAGAATTTGCGTCTTCAAGCAAACCTTTGGACAGATTGTGTGTGCCTTCCTAATCAATATGTGATAATTTAAACTTAAGCTTCTTGTTCTTGCCCAGCACAAGGTCCTCCAGTGTTTCCAAAAAGGCTGTCCTAGGAATTCACCTCTCTTGCTGTCACATGATGAAAAAAGTATCCCGGAAAAAGGCAAGACTTTAAAAATAAATTCTCTCCCAAGACTGAAGTGCTTCTTTGAGCCTTTTCCTGCAGCCCCTGCCTCAGTCAAAGGGCTGACGTATGGAGTCGAGCTGTGATGGAGCTACAGCAGCACCCCCACATGTACAAACCAGAAAGAGGAGCCACAAGGCTGAAGTTTTTTTATGATTTGAAACTCGACTGCTTTGTGATCACTGTGACCAAGACAGCCACCAATCACCACTTTGCCCAAGGATCCCTCTCTGTTTACAAAAAATAAATCTAGGAGACCACCTTTCCTAGCCAGCTCCCTTAGTATCTGCACCAAGAAGTTATCTTCAGCATGCTTCAGGAATTTCCTGGACCTGTTTGCGTCCACTGTGTGATATTCCCAGTTGATGTCTAGGAAGTTAAAATCACCCATAGGACAAGGGCTGATCTAGCTGATCTAGAGATATCCCTTAATTCTTTGCCAATGATGTCATAGATCTGTAACTGGGTCAACACTGTTCACTCCTCTTGTTTATTCCTCATACTGCACGCATTTCAAATGAGCTCCAGTACACTCATTGTGGAGTAGGCTGAAGGACCTCACTAGCCTCACACTGTCCCTCAAACATTGGTGTATCACCTCCAGGCTTATCTCTAGTGAGCCTGGTTTTATCCCTTCCCTCCTTCAAATGTAGTTTAAAGCTCTTTCAATGAGCCCTGCTAAATCTCATGCAAAGATCCGTTTCCCCCACTAAGAAAGGTGTACCTTGTCTGTCGCCTGCAGGCCTGGTGTTGCATAAACTGACCCATGATAAAAAAAACCCAAAAGTCTGTTGGTGACACCAGTGTCATGGCTTGATGGGTGGGGGTTCTGGTAGCAGGAGAGGGGCTTTGCTCCCTGTGACCTCCCTGGTTTTGGAACTGGGTTAGACTTGGTTCTGGCCACCAGATCGGACTGCCATCCCCCTCGGGGTTGAGCCAATCAGTGCCTCTGCGAATTGCCCTATTTAAGTCAGGACAAAGGAACCGGAAAAGGTGCTTCGCCCAGGATCGAGCAGAGAAGGGAGGAGGGCACTGCCCCCGCTCCCTGGCTCCCGGCCAGGCAGCTGCCTGCGTCGGGCCGGCGCTGCCCACGGAGAATGGCGGCGGCGGAGCCAGCTGGGGAACTCGGGGGCACCCCACTCCTGGGGTGCCCACTGGGCTGAGTTCACCTGGAGAGGACTGAGATCTGAGAGAAACAGCTGCATCGACAGCAGGTCAGTGAGGATGGAGCGGGAGGAGGTGTGCCGGAGCCGAGTTTCCCCTGCAGCTGGTGGTGAGATAGCAGGCGGCCCCCCTGCAACCAGGACGGCCTCGGTGGAGCAGAGACCCACTCGCAGCCCGTGGGGAGAAGATGCCTGAGCCTGAGGATGGTCATGTTGGGGTGCACGACAAGGCAGAGAGGCATCTGGAGTCTGCGTGACGACCCACGCCGGAGCGAGTGGCTACAGCTCCCTAAGTACCCGAGACTGTGGTAAAGCCCACACTGGGGCAAATCCGATGGGGAAGGATTGTTTCCTGTGGGCTGGACTCACGCTGGAGAAGTTCATGGATTTTTCCTAGTGGGCAGGGGATCCACTGGAGCAGGGGAAAAGGGTGTAAGGACTCCTTCTCCTTTAAGAAAGAAGCAGCAGTAACAGCATGGAATGAACTGACCTGCACTCCCCCAGTCCCTGCCCCCTGTGCTGCCGGGGGGAGGAGGTAGAGCCGGGAGGAAAAGGAAAGGGGGTGGGGGGAGGAAGGTGTCAGTTTTAAGATCTGGTTTTGTTTCTTTTTATCCTCTCAAGTAACTGGTTTTGTTTCCCTTTGTCCTTTTAAGCAACTGTCAATAAATTGTTTTGCTTTTAAGAAAGCCAAGTCTGTTCTGCCCGGGACCATGGTCAGTGGGTGCTCCCTCTGTTCTTGTCTCAACCCTCAGTCCCTTTATTCTATTTTTCTCCTCTCCACTTTACTGGAGAAGGAGAGACTGTGTGAGTTTTAGTTGCTGGATCAGCCTAAAACCACGACAACCAGTCAAGGAGCCAGGCATTAATCAGCTGGGTCTTCTTGCTTCTTTCCTCACCATTCCCTGCAAATGGAAGGAGAAAGGAAAACACTACCTGTGCTCCTGATCCCTTAGCCAATCATTCCAAAGCTCTGAAGTCTCTTTTAATTGCCCTTGGACTTCTTATGCAGCTTCATTGCTGTCTACATGAAAGAACAACAATGGATAATTGAGGACTGTACCAGAGCAGGAAGTGTTATCACCACATCTTTAACCTGGACCCCAGGGAGGTCCAGGTAAGTGGGTCAGGTCAGCATATGTATTATGTTTATACATTGTAGGTTCCATATGTGTAATGAAAGCAATTTAATAATACGTAGCCAAGAAATTGAAAATTACTGCTATTACAGGGAAGAATCATAGAATCATAGAATGGTTTGGATTGGAAGGGACCTTAAAGATCATCTAGTTCCAACCCCCCTGCCATGGACAGAGACACTTTGCCCTAGATTAAATTGCTCAAAGCCTCATCCAACCTGGCCTTGAACACTTCCAGGGATGGGGCAGCCACAACTTCTCTGTGCAATCTCTTCCAGTGCCTCGCCACCCTCAATGTAAAGAATTTCCTCCTTATATCTAATCAAAATCTCCCCTCTTTCAGTTTAAATCCGTTGCCCCGTGTTCTATCACCACATACCCTTGTAAAAAGTCCCTCTCCAGCTTTCTTGTAGGCTCCCTTTAGGTACTGGAAAGCTGCTACAAGATCACCCTGGAGCCTTCTCTTCTCCAGGCTGAACAACCCTGACTCTCTGAGCCTGTCTTCATGGGACAGGTGCTCCAGCCCTCAGATCATCTTTGTGGCCCTCCTCTGGACCTGCTCCAATAGCTCCATGTCCTTCTGATGCTGGGGACCCCAGAGCTGAATGCAGTATTCCAGGTGGGGTCTCATGAGAGCAGAGGTGCAGAAGCCCCTCCCTCGATCTGCTGCCCACACTGCTTTGGATGCAGCCCAGCGTACGGTTGGCTTTCTGGGCTGAAAGTATGCATTGACAGGTCATGTTGAGCTTCTCATCCACCAGCACTCCCAAGTCCTTTTTCTCAGGGCTGCGCTCAATCCATTCTCCGTCGAGTCTGTATTTGTGCATGGGATTGCCCGGAATCATGTGCAGGACCTTGCACTTGGCCTTGTTGAACTTTATGAGATTTGCACAGGCCCACCTCTCCAGCCTTTCAAGGTCCCTCTGGATGGCACCCCTTCCTGCCAGCATGTTGACCACACCACACAGCTTGGTCTCATCAGCAAACTTGCTGAGGGTGCACTCGATCCCACTGTCCATGTCACTGACAAAGATATTAAATAGCACCAACCCCAGTACTGACCCCTGAGGAACACTACTCGTCACTGGCCTCCACTTGGGCACTGAGCTCTTGACCGCAACTCTTTGAGTGCGACAATCCAGCCAATTCCTTATCCACCAATTGATCCATCCATCAAACCCATGTCTCTCCAATTTAGAGACAAGGATGTCGTGTGGGACAGTGTCAAGTGCTCTGCACAAGTCCAAGTAGATCATGTCAGTTGCTCTTCCCTTATCCACCAGTGCTCTAACCCTGTTGTAGAAGGCCACCAAATCTGTCAGGCTCAAATTGCCCTTAGTGAAGCCATGTTGGCTGTCACCAATTACCTCTTTATTTCCCATGTGTCTTAGTATAGTTTCCAGGAGGATCTGCTTCATGATCTTGCCAGGCACAGAGGTGAGACTGACTAGCCTGTAGTTCCCCGGGTCTTCCTTTTTCCCTTTTTAAGAATGGGGGCTATGTTTCCCCTTTTCCAGTTGGTGGGAACTTCACTGGACTGCCATGTCTTCCCCAATAGGATGAATAATGGCTTAGCAACTTCATCTGCCAGCTCCCTCAGGACCCACGGATGCATCTTATCAGGTCCCACAAACTTGTGCTTCTTCAAGTTCCTCAGATGGTCTCGAACCTGATCTTCTCTGACAGCAAGTGATTCTTCATTCTCCCAGTCCCTGCCTTCGCCTTCTGTGACTCGGACAGTGTGGCTAGAGCAATTGCCAGTGAAGACCGAGGCAAAAAAGTCATTGAGTACCTCAGCCTTCCTCATATCTCAGATAGTCAGGTCTTCTGTTTCCTTCTGGACATGGCCCACATTTTCTCTAGTTCTGTTTTTATCGCTGACATACCATAGAAGCTTTTCATGTTGCCCTTGAGGTCCCTGGCCAGATTTAATTCTATCAGGGCTTTAGCTTTCCTAACCTGATCCCTGGCAAGGGAAGAAATGATGAGGTGGGAGCAACAAGTCAAGTGCAAAGATGCAAGACAAGCTTCCTCCTGTAAATGCTTTTGTGCAATTTCACATGCAAGGAAGGTACACAGTCAGTCCTGTCTTCAGCTGTCTGGAGAGTAACTGCTTTTGATCCTGAACACCAAGGCTGACCCCAGCTCCTCACAGCAGAACTGAGCTGAGACATTTCCGAGTTCTCTTGGTGCATCTGTCCCGAGCACTTAGCAGGCAAACTACCAAGCCTGGATGCAGCAGCGGCATTTTGAAGTAGCAAAGTGCTAAGGGGCAGCTGAGGTATGAGAGCAATCCTGTGTTCAGCAGGATCAGGCCGCTCTGACCTGCATTATCCTGAGCAGCGTTAGCAGCATAAGCCGCCTTCTCCCACTCCCTGCTGTACCTGGGAGTACAGACACTGTACTGTGTCGCTGCCGCCTCGGGGACGGAGAGAAGAACGACACAGAATTCAGGTGCAGGAGAAAATGCCAACGCCAACAGCAGGAGCAGCAGCAGCAGTATCAGCAGCGGCAGCAGCAGCATCAGCCGTTTATTAATTACAAATCCGTATATATATATAACATGGTTCACAAGGATGGCCAAGGCAATTGGTCACTTGACCATCCACCTCCCAGAGTGATGGGCTGAATGCTACAACACCCATTTCAAAACAACTTTCCCAGTGTGCCATAAACAAGACTGCATAACAAGCTACAGGTGCAAGATAAAGTCTTAGTTTACAAAAACCTCAAACTGTTTCTCAGCCAGCCTGCGTGGGAAAAAGAACTTCCACGGGACGCTGCAGTAGCTGGAAAATTTCTGCTTCTAGCCTTTTTGTATCCACAGTACTGTTCCTCCTGGTTTGGAGAAAACAGAAGTGGCTTTGTAGCTGATTTTGCCATTGGAGTCTTAAATGTGCTGCACACCATGCTGATCCTTGTTCTACCTGTGGTCCATGGGCTTGAGTACTTCGGTCCAGGGTGAACTTGCTTCACTTGGATGAACTGGGACATTATGGGGCCCTGTGGGCAATGAGATCTCCAGGTTCTCACCTAGGTCTTGTCTGTACTAGGAGACTCGTACAAAGTCTGAGGCAAGAGAACAAAAGCTACTAATGGGCCACCCTGAAAGAGGTTGTGTTTTATTTCTTTTCTTTTTTTTTTTTTTCTCTTACCATTAAAATTTCTCCACTTTGTCGTGTACCATCTAAGTCCTGTATTATCAAAAAAAAAAAAAAAATCAATGCTATTTCAAATCTCTAGTGGCTTGAAGACTGCTTCTCAACCATGGAGTGAGGCAGCTGTTCCACTCATCCTAACTTCAGTATCACTTTCCTGCTCAGTTTAATGTTTCTCCACATAAATGTCTTAGTATTCAATGAAATCTCCCCTCGGTATTTTCTGGGAACCTTGTATTGTCCTAGGAATCATCCTGTGGTACTCAAGGTAAGTGCCTTTCAGGAGGTCATCAGTAATACACCCTTTAACACTGCTACTACCATCTTAGTGGAGTTCCTGCTGCACCTCTGCATCTTTTCTAATCAGCGTGGCTGGCTGACAAAATTATTTGAGATAATATTGCAGATGTCATTGCAGATGTAGAGGCCACTGAAGAGGTAAATACCACTGCAGACAATACTACAGATGTAATTGCAGATACCAATGCCAAAGCAGATGTTATTGCAGGTGTAGATAGATACCTTTGAAGGTGCAAATTTCATTGCAGATGCCATTGCAGGTGCCGTTGCAGATGCAGATACAATCACAGATGCCATTGCAGAAGCTGGTGTCATTGCAGATACAATAGCAGATGCACACTGCATTGCAGATGACTGTGCAGATGTAGGTGCCATTGCAGATGCAGGGATGAAAACAAAGGCAGATACAGTTGCAGATAACGCTGGAGATGCAGGTGCTGTTACAGATGTAGATACTGTTACAGATGTAGCTACTGTTGCAGACAGATGGGGTCACCATTGCAAATACTATTACAAATGCCAATGAAGAGACCAATGCAGATGCCACTGAAGATACCATCTCAGATACACGTACCAGTGCAGAGGCCATTGCAAATACAGATATAATTTCATATGCAAAAGGGGACAGAGATGCCATTGGAGATGCAGACACCATAGCAGATACAATTGCAGATGCAAATACCCTTCCAGGTGCCACTGCAGATACCATTACTAGATGCCACTTCAGACACCACAGCAGATGCAGATATCACTGGAAATGTAGATACCAGTGCAGACAAAATCACAGATGCAGATACCATTTCAGCTGCCAACAGCCACTGCAAATTCCTTTGCAGATGCAGGTATCATTGCAGATGCCATCACAGACGTTGATACTGTTGTAGCTATTGATACAGTTGATACACTTCACATGCTGATACACATAGCCATGCAGATACCAATATCGTTATAGATACCAGTGCCAGCACCAGTACAGATTGTGATGCCATCGCAGATAGTCATGTCAATACTGGTACCATGAGAGGTACCCTTGCAGATGCTATTACAGGTAGAGATAAAATTGCATGTACACATCTAGAAACCAAATATAAACACATGTGCAGATACAAACACTATTACCAATACAGACACAGATACCATTAGAGACAGAGGTACCATCACGAACACAGAGACTGGTACCATCACAGATACCATCAGAGAAACTGATATAATTTCAGACACATATATACACTCAGTTGCAGATATGATTGCAAATACGCAATTGCAAATTGCAAAGGCATAAAATATGTACAATTGCAGACACAATTAAAGATAAAGAAAAAAATAAACATGCTAATACAGATACACATACAGTCACAGACACTGTGATAAATGAGTGAGTCCCAAACAGAACTCCAATTAAAGTTTACCATTTATTAGGCAAATAAAAGCAAGCAAACAGCACTGGGTGCGCCGGGAGTCTCCGCTCCACCAAGACGCACACCCGCCGTGGCAGTTTTTCTTGTATTTATACAAACACACTCATAGCCCCCCCAAAAGGTCAGTCTCTCGCAGGAAATCATTTCCATAGTCCCTGCCTCAGGCTCCTCCTTGACACACCATCTGGTGATCGTGGGCAGGGGTCTTCAGGATGAAGGCCGGAGGACTTCCTCACTGTGCACTTTTCACCTCTTCCCTAAAATTATTTGGCTGTGTTCGCAAAGCCAAACTGGTTCCAGCCTAGCCTATCCTTGAGTGGACATCTGGTTGTTTCTTTCCTGTCACTGTCTGAAGACAAATGTTAGTTTTTGTTAGTTCTTATCTTGCCTACATGGGCTAGTTTTTGTTTTTTCTTCCTCTTTACAAATGTGTGGGTCCTGAGTTACAATTTTGCTGGTATTTGCCTTATTTCTCTCACCAGCCTCCTTCCTGGGCAGCCAGCAGGGACTATGACTTCACAACTCAATAAAGGCAATCAATAATTCATATAATAGTTAATGTAGCAGTTAGTATTTAATATTTAGACAATAACTTGTTATTATTTAATATTTAAACAATAACTAATATATATATCCTCTTATGTGATTTTATATCTACTCCTATATTCCTTCTATCAGTTTCCCCTTTTTATTAAATCAAGTAAATTCTTTTACTTGCGTAAGTTTCCTGATTGATATAACACTTTGTGCACTGAAGATACCCTCTTAAACATGCACCAAACCCATATGTACAGCAGTGTTAGTGACAATATTAAAGCAGCTGTAGCTATTAACAGTATTATAACAGGATGTTCTAAATGACTGAAAAATCCTGAAGTGGAGGGTGACCATCTAAAGAGTGCTTCCCAACATCTATGCTCTCCATCCTTTTCTACTTTTCACCATTTCCTTTTTTCTTGTTTTGCATCATGATGAACTGTCACCAGAGTTCTCTAATCTGCAGTGACAGAGCATCCTGCGTGTCACTCTGGTGGTCGGCAGCATCACGAGGCATTTCGCAGGTTCACGTTTTTGCATTTCCCAGAGATCTTGAACTAAGACAATCACTTATCTTGAATAGGCACACCCTGCTCCTCGCCACCTATTTGCACATCCATTGTCCCTTATTGACATGAATCAAATGAACATTTTTCACAGACACCATCACCTATACAATTGCAGATGCAATTACAGATATAAATATATTATACATACAATTACAGATACAAGTTCTCAACACAGACACAAGCACGTATATTCCAGGTGCATATATCGTAGCATATACCACTGCACATTCAGACACTGTTGCAGACCCCTTCATTCCTTCAAACTTTCAGTCCTCTTCTCCTCCTTCCTGTCTTCTCTCCCTCCTTTCCTTCCTCCCTTCCTCCCTTCCTTCCTTCCTTCCTTCCTCCCTCCCTCCTTCCTTCCTTCCTTCCTGATCCCCTTACTCAGACTAGGAGGACAGAGAATACTACCTATGCTCCTGATCCTTTTAATGTTGCTCTGAGGGACATAAAGTCTCTTTTGCTGAATCTAAGTTGCCTTGTTGCAGTGTTATTAAACCCTATATGGAATAGTAGGAGTGAATGATCAAGTTGGATCAACTTTGTATGGTCAGCATTTCCTGGATCCTGTCCGTTACTATTGTGCTCTTCATTCTCCAGCCCGAGAGCATCCTGTCTGTTAGGTAGGGACACTTCAGGGGAAGGGAGAAGGGTCTTTCTGCCCTGAGCAGAAACAAGGGTCCCTTCTCCTTCATCTCATGGGTTACTTGTGTCAGTCAGCTTGAGATTAATTCAAGCTTAACTTCACCTTGCACAGCCTTAAGGCAGGGCTGTCACTCAGCCTGGGAGAGTGCACAGTACCTCATATCGATCTCCTCCTCACATTTCCAGACACTGCGCTGCCAGTTGGGCTCCTTTTGTAACATAGCTACTAGTTTGAAGAGTTCTTTTAGCTGGGACTCTTGCAGGTATGACCGCTGCCTTCAGGTAGCAAGGGTAGAGAGGCCTTATGGAGAGATCTTGATAGATTAGAGCACTGAGCAATCATCAACCGTATGAAATTTAACAAGGACAAATGCTGGATTCTGCACCTGAGATGGTATGATCCTGGATGTACGTATAGAAGAGGCTGGACTGCAGCCCTGCAGAAAGGAGACTGGGGGTTTTGATTGATACTAAGCTCTGTATGAGTCAACCATGTGCCCTGGCAGCCAAAGGGGTGAACTCTGTCTTGTGGTGCATTAAGCACAGCACAGCTAACCGGTTGAAAGAAGTGATTGTCCCACTCTACTCAGCATTGATGCAGCCTCAGCTTGAGTACTGTGAGCAGTTTTGGGGCTCCACAATATCAGAAGGATATAAAAATATTAGAATGTGTCCAAAGGAGTGCAACAAAGACAGTGAGTGGACCAGAGGGCAACTAGGGTTGTTGAGAATAATAAGTTGTTCATCACAGAGCAGAGGAGACTGATAGATGATCTCATTGCTGTCTACAACTTCCTCATGAAGGAGAACAGAGAGGGACACGCTGATGTCTTCTCTCTAGGACACAAGGGAGTGGCTTAAAACTGCGTCAGGGAAGTTCAGATTGGCTCTCCGGAAAAAGTTCTTCACTGAGAGGGTGGTCAAGCACTGGAACAAGCTCTCCAGGGAAGTGATCATGGCCTCTAGCCTGTTGGTGTTCAAGAAGTGTTTGCACAACACTCTTAGATATATGGTATAACTTTTAAGTTGCCCTGTGTGGAGTCAGGAGTTGAACTTGATGATCCTCATGACTCTCTTCCAACTCAGGATATTCTGTGATTCTATGACAAGCCTCCACAACAACAAGGTGCCTGCTCCTGCCCAATCAGCTACTCAGCCACCATGGACATCATGAGGACCTGCACAAGATAGGTTTTTCCTCCTGAGCTATCAGCAGCCAGTTGGAAATCTGGAACCATGGAAATCCGACACTAGCAGCACCAACAGCAGTTGACATGTGCTGAGAGGAATGCAAGGCTTGTAAGGTCTGAGAGAGTTTCTGGGCCCCTGAAATCCTTGGGCTGTGTGAGTGGGGAGGGAACAGGTGACAGTAAGAATGACCATCTGCTGGAGGACACCAAGATTGTGCAGGACTGCAGCTTCACCAACCAGACGACCCTCCCTTAGGCCCTCATCACTGGTCATAATTCCTCCTCTCTCCCCAGGGAACTCAAACAATGGTGACCACCTGGCAGAAAGCTGTGTCCTCTGCATCCTCTGTGGTATTAGCACCAGCTGGGTCCGGTGCAGCTACCCAGACAGAGCTCTCAAGGGAACATGCAGCCACCCAGATCTCCAGCTGCAGAGTGTGTCCAAGGTTTCTACTGGTGTAGAAACTGGGAAGTAGCAAGAATGTCTGTGGGAGATATGCACCCATGTAGAAGAACTGCTCAGCTTGGTGGCTGAGCTTTGGGAGGAAGCGGACAGGTTGAGGAGCATCCAGGAGTCCAAGGAGGTCGACTGGTGGAACCATACTCTGCCCTCATAGGAAGAGAATGTCAACTAGGCACAACACATGACAAGGGGGGATCCTACACTCCATCAGGCAGAAAGCCATCACTTTAGGGACAGCAGTGAATGGAAAAAATTCTCTGTGCAGGGCAGTGGCAAAAGCTTCTCGCCTACCTTGCCTTCTCAGGTGCCCTTATGCAACAGATACGAGGCTCTGGAATTGTAAGGACAGGGACATGATGAGGAGAAGTCACATCCTCATCTACGCTAGAGGAGTCACCAAGGTCAGGTCAGACTATCCCCTGCATCATGACCACCTCCATGAAGATAAAAAGGCCAGTTTTGCCATCTGATCCTACCCTATCATGTAGTCAGCTATCAGAGACATCACAACCACCTGCACAAATCAGGTGCCTGTTCCTGCCCTATCATCTACTCAGGAACCTGTGACATCACAAGAACATGAACAAGCTATGGAAAACAGTGCAAAATGGATGAAAAGTCTTACACTTTTTCTACAACTGGGGATCTGGCACATATTTTGGGAGCTTCCTCCAGGTGTTGCTGCAAAAAAATGTCTCAGTGGTGGACATCACAGGAAGGTTTAACTCACTCTGCTGCTACCTCAACCTCAAAGAGCATCAGTTTGTCAGGGCCTTTACACTTCCTTTATTGTACTGTGTTCCAACCAGCAGTAATAACAACAAGATCTAATAAGCCACACAATCAGCATTGAAATAAAGACTGACCAGAACAAGCATGTCTGCTTTTGCTTTAGTAATGTGGCTGTGAAGGTGCCTCTTTGGCTCAATAAACCTCATATATTTTAAGAAACCACACCAAAATGGTAGTGGAGTAAAGCTATGGACACCTGTGCTTGTACATGAGGCCCAGGCTGGCATTGGTCTTCCTGGTTTTCAAGGTGTTCCTGTGACGTGGGGTGATGGGTGTTGTCCTCTCTTCGGAAAGGCCATCCCATTTTTGAAAAGGGGTTGGAAATTGTTTAGAAAAAAAAAGATGTTTGGCTATGTTTCCAAGGGCATCATGGATAAGTTGGAAACGTCATCAGATGAGGAGAGCTTAGCTCTTGCTTATATTCAAAGAAAAAGAAAGAGAGCCATGTCCCACCCTCAAGAGGAAGAAAAATAACAGTAAGAAACAGAATACTCAGAGAAAAAGGTCATGTTTTACCACTAGAAAATGAAATCTATTTGAAAAAGGATGGCTGTCGCTCCTCACTCCTCAGAATAATGTACCAAATCCCAGCGGGATTTGTGTGAGGTGTCCCAGCACAGAGCAGCACTGAGAAAAGCCTGTTTATTGAGGTGCCTTCACTTTCTGCTATTGCAGATTCTGCACCGCTGCACTTTTTCATGGCGAGTGTCGTGGTTTTTGGACTGAGGGTCGAGACAAGAACCAAGAGGGAGCACCCACCAACCATGGTCCCGGGCAAAACATGACTGAGGCTTTCTTCATAAAACGAAACAATTTATTAACAGTTACTTAACAGGAGACATAAGGGAACGAAACCGGTTACTTGAGAGGAGAAAAAAGAAAACAAGGCCAGATCTTAAAACGGCGAGGAATGGGGAATATCATGTACGTCTGAACAACAGCCTGGTGCCTCAGTGCTGCAAGATTGAAAAACGTGATGAGTCCAGTCTCGGCATCAGTGAGGCCATGGGCTTAATGAACTGCTCACTGCCCTCTGTTTTCAGTCATCTGAACGTTATGCTAGGGGACCAACTGAGAAGCCAGAGCAACAAGAGCAACCTCTATCATACCTTCATTAAATTGCTTCTCAATTACAGTCATGACACATTGTCCATGCGCTTCTCCTCAGGGCTAATTCAGCTGTTGCTGAACAGTGCTTACACAGCATCAAGACCTTTTCTGCTCCTCATGCTGGCCCACTGAACAGTGGGCTGAGGGTGCACAAGAAGTTGAGGGGAGACACATCTGGGACAGCTGATCCCAGCTGACCAAAGGGATGTCCCGCACCAGATGATGTTGAGAGTTATGGTGTTTGTCTTCTCAAGTAACCGTTAGGTGTGACGGAGTCCTGCTTTCTTGGACATGGCTGAATGTTTGCCTGTCGATAGGAAGTAGTGAATTAATTCCTTATTTTGCTTTGCTTATGTGTGCAGCTTTTATCTAAACTATGCTGTGAAAAATGCAGCAAAAGCCTAGTTTAGGGAGCATTTTAAGACGAAGCTCAGCATCCAGGTGTGGAGACACTTTACAGCACCCTCAGTTGGTGAGTGCCCATCAATTAGGACCCATCAAGGGCCAATTAGTTAGTTCGAGTGAGGACCTTTGTTTCTCCTGTCTACATCACATTTGCTTGTCAGGCTTGTGTCCCTGGAGATGCTCTTGATGGCTTCCCTCTCTTCTCGGGTATCCCAGTTGAGGAGCTCCATGGCCAGAGCATCCTGATCCCACTGCAAGAAACGTTCCCTCACTCCACGGACCCTCCCCATCTGTGCGACTGGCTGGGTCAGGCTCCCGTCACCTCCCGCACCGTGCATCAGTCAGGTCAGCATCACTGTCTGTCACCAGCCATGGCCATGGGCTTCCCCAGCCCTCTGGAGCCCCGCTGCTGGTCAGAGAAACCCCGGGCCTGACTCCTGCCTGCTGACACTATGAGCATCCATGGCTGTGCCCAGGCGTGGAGCTCAGGCAGTGCTGGTGCCTGGCGGGGTTTGCTGTTGATAGCACCCAGACACTTGTGTGATGGCTCTGTGTCACAGTGTCACACAGTCTTGAGTGGCACTTTGTCTTTATTTGGAGAGAAATGGCTGATCCCTGAAGCTGTCAGTGGGGTTTCCGTCACTGCATGCCCAGCCTGTCCCTCTCTCAGGAAGCTGGGGCAGTGGGTGCAGGAGATGGGGGCTGTTTATGTTGGGGATGAAGGATGCTGGACTGGGCCTGCAGTCACCGGGCAGCCAGGGCTGGGCCAGGGAGAGGCAGGGTGTGCTGGTTTTCCAGGTGTGGTGTCAAGTCGGGCTGTTGGGTGCGCCAGGGTGGTTGGTCCAGCTGTCCAGGCGCGAGGGGCAGCCACTGCAGTCAGTCAGGGCTACTGGAGCCATGGAGAGACACCTGTGGAGAAAGGAGGCTGCTGAGGCCCTCGGCTGCAGATGGAACACAGGGACTCTCTAGACTAGAAATGCTCTGCGGCTCCAAGCAGCCATCTAAGAAAACAATGGTGGGGAAGGCAGAGACTGACTCTTTTCTCTTCCTCCTCTGTCAGCCCACTACACAGCACAATGGTGTCCCAAGCAGCAGAGAAACCAGAACTCCCATGTTTCCCATCCTCTGCGGAACATGGCCCAGATGCCTCGTTCCCAAGAGGACAAATTTCCAAAATTCCTGGCAGTTGGGTGTGGTGAGAGATGAGCAATAACTCACCACATCCACAGAGGTTTACAAGCGCCTCTCTGGGACACCGCTGGCTATAACATCCACAGCACAGAGCTAACAGACATCCTCAGCCACTCCTGGCTCCTTTGGCAACACTCACCCTGCACTAACCGTTTCAGCTTTGGCTGCTGACGTGACGTGCAAGAGCGGGCACTGGGGGAAGAGCCAGATGACACACAGCCATCCTGACGGGGGACAGCGGCTGGCCATGGGACAGCAATTACCTGGCGTGCCGGTGGCTTGCGTCGCCTCCGTTTCTACACACGAGGCTGGCAGTGAGCCCCTGCTTCTTCTGCAAACGCCTCGTTCTACACAGCCTCCTGGTCCATCTCTTGAGAAAGCAAGCGGGACAGTTGGGTCAGATGGAAGCGTTCCCCCTCAGGGAGATGGCATCTTCAGGAGTCAACACTTTTCAAAGACATTGATGAGGTTTAGAAAAAAACAGCTGAGCTTTTGGGGCTGTGCCTAGCCACTGCTCGAAACAGCAGCCACATCTGTGCTGCTGGGAGCCCAGGAAATCACATGCAATCTTCGAGTTTGCAGTGCCCACCGTGCGCTTTGGGCCACCTGCCGGGTGATGCTAAATGCCTTCCTTCAAAGAGGACGGGAAGAAGCTGCAGCCAGACCAGCTGAGGAAACAGCCCTTCGGAGAAGGGCTCCTCCGCAAGGCCCTCATGCCCTTTCCTCTAAGCACCAGCAACGGTCACATTCGTCCCATCCCAGGTCTCGGTCTGCAGATGGGAAATTGAGCACACCCAAAAAAGCCTGCTGCATCAGCACCTCCACCCGACTTCCAGCACTAGGAAAGGGCAGCCAGCGTGGCTTGGGACCTTGCTCCCGCCTGGAACTGGCGCTGCGGGCAAGCAGTGTTGCACATGAGCAGAACACAAGTTCAGCACGCGCCAGGCCCCCCAACCTGCTGACCAACATCTGCAGGAACCAGCTCTGAGCCACAGTGGTCAACCTGGGGCAGCAGCTGCCCCTGGCACTCAGCTTGAGCCACAACTGGCAGCAGAGGCTCTGCACCAGCCCCTGCAAGGCCTGAAACCCAGCATCGCTGCTGCGAGGCTCCCTTCGATCGGTCCCTTCCTGCTGTGCAGGCTACTGCCTGTCCAGAGGTGGGTCTAAAACCTCCGGCTGCCAAGTCTCACGGCTAAGGCAGAGTGAACCATACCCATGGTGTTGTCTCTGCCATGCCTCCAGGATTTGCCTGAGGACTTCAGATGGCTCCAGGGACTTTTTGCCTCTTTCAGCTTGGTACGTTCCTCTTGGAGGACCTTAACAGAAAGTAGTTGGTTGAGTTTGACGTGAACAGGTTACAGAAAACCAGTGCTCAGCCCGTGAGTTCAGCAGAGACAACTACTCACCCCTGCGACGTCAGCCGGGCTGTGGTGCAGTGTCCAGCTGAGGAGCTGGAGAAGTCCTCCCTACGAGCACATCTCTAAGGGAGAGGCTCCCAGCTGGCTGACCTTTGGGCATCGAGCTGGCAGTATCAAAGGGAGGAAAAAGCCATGATGTACCCACACCATCTCCTAGAGGCTCGGTCGTGGAACCCAGCCAGGAGGCTGGATCACCTTCACCAACAGGCACGGCTGCAAAGAAGCACAGGACAGGACAGAACAGCTCCCACCGTTCAAGATACTCCTTGAGATAGGAGTGGCATGGAGTGCCATCCAGAGGCGGGATTACTCCGTGGCATTCGTCTCTCCCTTCCACTCAGGAGCATGGGGCAAAGGGTTACCGCATGCCTGCAGTGGCACCATGCTGGAATGAAACGAACCACGCAGAGAAAGTAGTCCCTGGAGCTCACACCAGCTCTAAACTCAAGCCCGAAAAGCCCGCTGCCTTGGCAGCTGGCACCAGTAGTAGCTCAGGCTTGGAGGGACTGGCAAAGACAGCTCGGCAAGGCAAAGTATCCCGGGCACATCACTGAGCCTGATCTGTTCCCCTTCTGCCCTTCTCTGTGTCTGTACATTGGCCACGAAAGGAGTGACTTGCATTTCACATGGAAAGAAGATTAAAAAGTAAATGTTCATTCCTTCCCCTGACATAGATAGCCCTGAGGCTCAAGGCCAAGAAGTTGGGAAGCCATCAACCTTGACAGCACCTTAAGTAAAATTGCATATGGATAAATTCTTGCCACATAGTCAGTGTTTATTCCTGCAAGGAAATGGACATCAAAAACTTACATCCAGAATGCCCCCATGGCTCAGAACCAGCACTCAGTCAAGGAGCTCGAGAAGCACTGCCACCTCCATCATTGAGAAGCAAAAACTGATGAGAAACATTGCCATGGCATGTTGGGCACCTCATTCACCTTAGTGAACTGTAGGCACTGGAAGGGAGTCAGGTAACAACATGGGCGCCAGATGTAGGAACAGCTTATTAGCCTTTTAGCTGCTTCCGAACAGATGTGGTGGTATCTTTCGGTGCCTGTGTACCCACACAGTAGGAACAGAACTGTAAGACTCCCTGTGTGAAGCCAGAAAGGTACTTTGAGCCAAAACGACTTCTGTGATCGTTTACGTCTCTTGGTGAGACTCTTTCTGTTTGTTCCAGGCAGCAGGTAAGCACTGAAACTTGTCCAAAAGCCTGCACTAAAGGGCCCAAATGGAAGTACAGTTTAAATCAATACTAAGAAGCTATAATATTAGAGTGCTAGTAAGGGATGCTGATTAAACAGGGGTGAAGATGAAGACTCAGTGCAGAGGTTCATTACAAAGTACTCCAAAGTTTCAGACAGCATTGCTGGAGCACTCTGAAGCCAAGGCCCTGTTTCCTCTTTGCAATATTGTTATCCAACAATGAAGGGGTTAAATTTTTTGTGTGAGAATTTCATGAAGGGTTTAGCAGCTGTTTGCACACACCTAAGGAACAAAACAAGATGAGCATCCTTGAAGCTGCCAGAAGTGATTAGGAGGGAGACTTTTTATCCAGAACTGGCTGTCCTTGAAGGGAACATCCCAGAAAATGTATCAACTTTGATATCGTTTTTCTGAATTGTGAGCATGCGCAGCAGTGACTTGGGGAAAAGGTAATGCCAGCAGGGAGAGATCGCCACCACCGACTCAGGGACCACCTGCCCTAAACATACCCCAGACCCAAAAGAAAGGGGCGGAGGAAGAGAACTAACCTTTCCAAGGAATTTACATGTAAAGTGAGAGAAAATTAACCAATTGTTTAGGAGAATAACAATGAATATGTAAACATGCCATGAATATGCATGATTTCGGTGTATAACTAAGGTTGTGTTCAGGGGCCGGGGTGCAACCAGGAGGAGACACCCCCGTGCACCCGGCGCCGCAATGAATCAATGCCGCTTTCCAACACTGCAAAATGCGTTAGAGAGTTTCTGTCCGGATTTCCAGTGACACTATCTCCATCTTCACAAAGTTCATAACTCATAATAGTGCCTGGGGTCTGTCACCAGTGTGGAGGTGGTGACTATTCAGGCAGTTGTTTGTTAGCGTTTTTTTCAACTGCATCGACAGCCCTGCAGAGAGAAGAAATGGCCAACATGGTGTAGAGAAACCCAGTAATTGTTTGCCCCTGCATCCCTTGCCCTCATGTTTGCATTGATTCTGCAAAAAGGCAGGAGGCTTTTTAGGAAAAGTGTAGTGAAACAGAGCTGGCAGTGCTAATTTCACCCAAAAAAGGAACACTTTTGAAATGGTAAAATGCCTGCTGTTTTGTTTTACCCATGGGAGGATTTTAGGAGCCCGTTTTGCTCTTGGCTGACTGTACCTTGTTCCCTGAAATGGATTTGCTGGGATGGTGTGGAGCTGAGCCTTCCCTCCAGCACGCCAGCCCCTGGGGTGGGAGAGAAGCAGCGCAACCCTCAGTTAACACACACACAGTGCGCTAAAGGAGCTGCAGTGCAGTGCTCTAGGACTTGGGTTATTTCCAGGGAAATTAACAAGTCAAATCAAAAGAAAAAAAAGGTAAGGGGTGTAGATGCTCTCAGGGTATTTGAGATGGAGTTCGTAAGACCCATTTCATAAAAAAAGAACCAGAGTAAGACCAAGTGTGAATTGGCGTGATGATTCAATATCAATTGTTTCTAGTTTTGAAAACCAAAAAAAGACATCTGAGCAGTTTGTTTCTCTTTCCATATTTCTAAATAAATGCAAGGTAAGAATGAGTCACCAACTAAAAATAAAAACAAGCCTCTTATCTTTTTATGTCCTTAAGTAGAAAGTGGGATGTGCTGCATTAATCAAGCCTTGATTGGAAGTCCTGTGTAGGTTGTGTGTACTGAAAAGGGAGACCTGATAAGGCTTTCCTTTCTCAGGCAAGTTTCCCTCTCTCAGGAATTCTTCAGCAAAAACAGAACCCTTTGATGGGAAACTGTCAAAGGGATTATCTTTGATGGGGTCTTACTTTCTATGTACATGCGAATCAAATTGTGATGTGCCAAGGCTTCCTTGAGACAGTTCCTAACTTTGTGGGTACCTAGTACACTGTAGTAGAAGAACAAAGTATTATGGCCTCTAAATATTTCTATTGTTGTCTGTATTTCACTCTGCATGTGCTCAGATCATGTATCTGAGTTATGTCCCATTAGAGTTAGACTTTTATTTTTTGGCCCTATTGGTCACGGCCTGCTGTCAAGAGCTGTCAGAGTTAATAGAGATTGCAAACGAGGAGTTGCCAGACCGTATGTGTGTCATCTGCCCCACAGTCTGCAAAGCACTCTGCTTCCATACCATCTGCCAAGTCAGCTCAGGGGTCCTGTTGCCTGGATTTGCCTGTACCAGGGTAAATCACAGCCAGCCTTCTAATTATTTGAGGTAGCCAAGTACGAGCCTTGATTATCTGTGGTCTTTTCTCCCCCCTTCGCTCAATGTAGTGCAACTATCAACCACATATAGAAAACATCAAGATTAACAGCTTTGGAGAGAATCCTTCCTCAGTCCCTGTGATTCCCTTGTATGGGATTATAGGTAGGGGATGTTTGTGCACTGGGAATCATTCAACTACATGCAATGGTTTGTCTATCATCTAGTGTCCAATAAAACATGCCAGTGAGATTAGTCTATTACAGCTGCCAAGTGGCATTCAGGGGTTTGGCTTTTTAAAAATGCTTCCTGTGTTTGGCTTCACCAGCTTATACAATGGGACCAATATGACTTGCTTGTTTAATGCAGACCCTATGACTTAGAAGGTGCTCTGGTACCATTCAACTTTGTAATTTTGAAAGTATCACAGCATTACATGACCTTCTTTGGAGATGTTGTAGCCTATTATGCTCCTTGTGGCCTAATCAGTAATAGATCCTTAAGATACAGAGCCTCTACAGTTGGAGTTGTAATTAATCTATCACATTTTTTAGGTGTGGAGGTCACTAATTCATTTTTTAAAAGGGTAGAAAGGAGGAACCTGGGAACTACTGACCTGTCAGCCTCATCTCTGTGCTTGGGAAGATCACGGAACAGATCCTCCTAGAAGCTATACTAAGGCATATGGAAGAGGTGATTCGAGACAGTCAGCATGGCTTCACCAAGGGCAAGTCTTGCCTGAGCCACATAGTGGCCTTCTATGATGGAGTGACTACATCAATGAACTAGGGAAGAGCTACAGATGTCTATCTAGATTCTGTAAGGCCTTTGACATGATCCCCCACAACATCCTTCTCTCTAAACTGGAGAGAGATGGATTTGATGAGTGGACTGTTCGGTGGATAAGGAATTGTTTGGATGGTCACATCCAGAGAGTAGTAGTCAATGGCTCAATATCCAGATGGAGATCAGTGATGACTAGGGTCCCTCAGGAGTCCGCATTGGGACCAGGACTGTTTAATATCTTCTTCAATGACATAGACAGTGAGACCGAGTGCACCCTTAGCAAGTTGGCAGATGACACCAAGTTGTGTGGTGTGGTTGACATGCCTGAGGGATGGGATGCCATCCAGAGGGACCTGGACAAGCACAAGAAGTGGGCTCATGTGAACCTCACGAAGTTCAACAAGGCCAAGTGCAAGGTCTGCACATGGGTGGGGCAATCCCTGGTGTCAACACAGGCTGGGAAATGAGGGGATTGAAAGCAGCCCTGAGGAGAAGAACTTGGGAATACTGATGGATGAAAAGCTGGACATGAGCTAGCAATGTGTGCTGGCAGTCCAGAAAGTCAACCATATCCTGAGCAGCGCGGCCAGCAGGTCCAGAGAGGGGATTCTGCCCCTCTGCTTCTCTCTGGTGAGACCCCATCTGCAGTACCACATTCAGCTCTGAGGTCCTCAGCACAGGAAGGCCATGGAGCTGTTGGAGCGGGTCCAGAGCAGGGCCGCAAGCATGATCAGAGGGATGGAACAGCTCTCCCATGAAGAAAGGCTGAGAGAGTTGGGGTTGTTGAGCATGGAGAAGAGAAGGCTCCAGGGAGACCTTACTGCAGTCTTTCAATACTTAAAGGAAGCTTATAAGAAAGCTGGAGAGGGACATTTTACAAGGGCATGGAGTGATAGGACAGGGGTAATGGTTTTAAACTAAAAGAGAGTAGATTCAGTCTAGCTATAAGGAAGATGCTTTTTACACTGAGGGTGGTGAAAGTTTGGAACAGGTTGCCCAGAGAGGTTGCAGATGCCCTATCCCTGGAAATGTTCAAGGTCAAGCTGGATGGGGCTCTGAGCAACCTGATGTAGTTGAAGATGTCCCTGTTTATTGCAGAGAGTTTGGACTAGACGAACTTTAAAGGTTCCTTCCAACCCAAACCATTCTGTGATTCTATGTGTTTCTGCCCGTCTCTTCCCACAGCAGGATAGTGAGGCTGTAACCTAGCCTCAGGCAAACCACTGGCGTCAGCGGTGCTCCCGGAGACCTCAGAAAAGAGCCCGAGACTGCTGGTGTTTCAAAACACTGCACACAGCTGTGAATCATAATACAAATATCAGAGATAATTAAAAATGGGATGATCATAGTGTGATAAATGAGTGAGTGCCAAATGGAACTCCAATTAAAGTTTACCATTTATTAGGCGAGTAAAAGCAAGCAAACAGCACTGGGTGTGCCGGGAGTCTCCGCTCCACTGTTGTGGTTTTTGGACTGAGGGTTGAGACAAGAACCGAGAGGGAGCACCCACCAACCATGGTCCCGGGCAAAACATGACTCAGGCTTTCTTCATAAAACAAAACAATTTATTAACAGTTACTGAACAAGAGACACAAGGGAACGAAACCGGTTACTTGAGAGGAGAAAGAGAAAACAAGGCCAGATCTTAAAACAACACCTCCCCACCCCGTTTCCTTTCGTTCCTGGCTCTGCCTCCCCCCCGGTGGCGCAGGGGGACAGGGAATGGGGAGTGCAGGTCAGTTCATCCATGTTGTTAACTGCCGCTCCTTTCTCAAAGGAGGAGGAGTCCTTACACCATTTTCCCCTTGCTTCAGTGGATCCCCTACTCACGAGGAAAAATCCCCAAACTTTTCCAGCGTAAGCCCTGCCCGCAGGATTGCCATCCTTCCCCATGGATCGCACCAGTTCGGGCTTTAGCAGTCTCGGCCCCTTAGGGAGCTGCTGCCACTCGCGTCGGCGTGGGGTGTCCCACGGACTCCAGATGCCTCCATGACCCCGTCGTGCATCCCATGCCCATTATTAACAGCACCTGGTCGCGCATCCCCTGCTCCACGACCTCTCCTGGGCTCAGGCATCTCTTCCCCGACGTGGGTTTCTCCACGGACCGCGAGTGGGTCTCTGCCCCGCCGAGTGCACCCTGGCTGCAGGGGGGCCGCCTGCCATCTCACACCGATTGCAAGGGAAACCTCAGCTCCAGTACACCTCCTCCTGCTCCATCCTGACTGACCCGGTCGCTGTGGTTGTTTTCTCTTAGATATTAATCCTCTCCGGGGGAGCTCGGCCCGGCGGGCACCCCGGGAGCGGGGCGCTTCCCGAGCCCCCCACGCGGCTCCCCCGGCGCCATCTTGAGCACATGGCGCCGGCCCGGCCCGAGCGGCCGCCCGGCCGGGAGCCGGGAGCGAGGGCAGCGCCCCCCGCCCCTCTCCTCGCTCCTGGGCAAAAGCCCCTTTCCCGCCCCGTTGTCCCAACTTAAATAGGGCCATTCGCAGAGGCGCCGGTTTGGCTCAACCCCCCGGGGGGGATGGGACTCAGATCTGGTGGCACAGGGAGCAAATCCCCTCCCCTGCCGCCAGAGCACCCCCCCCCGACATCAAACTATCACGTTCCACCAAGACGCACACCCGCCGTGGCAGTTTTTCTTGTATTTATACAAACACACTCATAGCCCTCCTTTTGGGGGGGAGGTGTCAGTCTCTCCCAGGAAATCATTTCCATAGTCCCTGCCTCAGGATCCGCCTCAGGCTCCTCCTTCACACGCCTTCTGGTGGTCGTGGGCAGGGGTCTTCAGGATGAAGGCCGGAGGTCTTCCTCACTGTGCACTTTTCACCTCTTCCCTAAAATTCCTGATTTGGTTGTGTTCGCAGAGCCAAACCGGTCCCAGCCTGGCCTGTCCTTCGGTGGACATCTGGTTGTCTCCTACCTATCACTGTCTGAAGACAAATGTTAGTTCTTGTTAGACCTTATCTTGCCCACATAGGCTAGTTTTTGTCTCCCTTCAGATGTGTGGGTCATGAGTTACAACTTTGCTGGTATTTGCCTTATCTCTCTCACCAGCCTCCTCCTTGGGCAGCCAGCAGGGACTGGCACTTCACAACTTAATAAAGGCAAGCAATGATTCATACAGCAGTTAATGTAGCAGTTAGTATTTAATATTTAAACAATAACTTGTTAGTATTTAATATTTAAACAATAACTAATATATACCCTCTTATGTGATTTCCTATATTCCCTCTATCAATCCCCCTTTTTATTAAATCAAGTAAATTCTTTTACTTGTGTAAGTTTCCTGATGTAACACTTTGTGCATTGAAGATACCCTCTTAAACATGCACCAAACCCATATGTACAGCAGTGTTAGTGGCAATATTAAAGCAGCTGTAGCTATTAACAGTATTATCACAGGATGTTTTAAATGACTGAAAAATCCTGAAATGGAAGGTGACCATCTAAAGAGTGCTTCCCAGCATCTATGCTCTCCATCCTTTTCTACTTTTCACCATTTCCTTTTATCTCGTTTTGCATCGTGATGAACTGTCACCAGAGCTCTCTGCTCTGCAGTGCCAGAGCATCCTGTGTGTCACTCTGGTGGTCGGCAGCATCACGAGGCATTTCGCAGGTTCACGTTTTTGCATTTCCCAGAGATCTTGAACTAAGACAATCACTTATCTTGAATAGGCACACCCTGCTCCTCGCCACCTATTTGTACATCAATTGTCCCATATTGACACGAATCAAATGAACATTTTTCACAATAGGGACTGTCGAAAGCTATTTTTGCTTCACCACAGACTTCAATTTTTTTCAACTGCTATAATGCAAATCAGTGTGACTTAATATAGGAGCCCAAGTAATCTGTATCTTGTTGTTTCCCTAAGTGTCTGATTTCTAGTTACATTTTGTGCACCACTGCATCTTAAGGCTGGAAAAGGTCAAAGTGATCAGATTTCAGCTGAGTCGTGAGAAACACGACACACTCGTGGGGCTGGAGTTGGGTTCTGATGTGCTTCGTCTGCAATAATTTCATACCAAAGACAGAAACCTAAATCAGTATATGCAAGAGCTCACCTCTTATTTGCTGTCATTATTTAAAGGCGGAAAGGCAAGCAAATGATGCAGCGCAGACCCTGCAGTGGAGATCTGCAGCAGAGAAGTAGCTTGTTCTTCACCTCCTTATGCTTCAGGAGAAAAATCCAAGACACGCAAGGGGAAAGAGTAACGTTGTGTGCAGTACATGAGAACTGAAATAAGGGTCACAGTTCAAGTGTGCCATTGGGTAGGCACTAGCCATTTTTCGTCAAAACTGTTTTTGTCAGATAGATGATGCTAGGCATATCTGCTAGATGTTTCAGTTCCTTGCTTACTTGTCCTTGATAAGATGATCTCTCTTAAAATATCAAATCGCTAATAAAACTCCAGGAAATTTAATAGATAGGTATTTTGATGATCCATGAAAGGGGTTAGTCACCCCTGGTGATACCCCTTTAGTATCCACGTTTATGCATGTGTGTCTTTGAACAGAACCTATGGCCACCTAGGTAAAGGTGCATGCCACATGATAATTAAAGAGAGAATCTTCTGCACTATGTAGTTAAATCACTGATGCTTCCCTTAGACCTTAGTTCCTCGATTACTAATCTCAACGAAATTTAGTTAGAACAACACAATAGCTGCAGAATAACCTTGTCAAAGGGCATGTGAGCTTTATAAAGTGCTGTTCCCATTTGTGAGTCACAGACCCTATAAAACTTGCAAATAACCTTGCAAAGGAAGGTGCTTAAAGATCAGCTTTGCATACCCTAAAGAAAAGGAACATTTTATATTATTCATACACAAGCTTTTTTGGCTAATGATTTTAATTTAAACAACAGTTAAGGGCCATTGAGTTAATAATGATGAGTCACCTGCAATTATGATCTTGAATATTCCTGCTTAGAAAGACCTCAAGTCTGCTCAACTTCAGAATAACTAGCTAAACAAAGATGTAATCAAGGCTTGAATTGCTTCACTCTATGCCCTTTTATAGCAGCACATCTTCTCTGTAACTAGTGCTGTGACATTTAGCATTAGTCTAGTCCTTCTCCCATTTACTCCAGCCAGCCGTATGAGCAAATGCAAGTTGTCCTATGTTTCGATGGCTGTGCCTACAGGTAGGTGCTTTGACCACAAACACGGAGCAAGGACTGAATAGGAAGAAAAGAAGGAGTTGCTTACTATTCTTATTTATATTACAATAACACAAGTTCTTTTAATATTATTTGAATGTGCTCAATGAAAAGAAATAAAATAAATAAGCTCCAGAACATGAAAGTTTTTTTCACTTTGAGCAACTGCATTTGCCACAAATAAATTTGATGCTTTGCATATCCTAAATCAAATAAATTTGATTGCCTTAAACATCCTGTCGGTGCAATTTAGGATGTTATATGCAAACTGTGCTCTCTGGAAAGCATGTAGGCTGGCAGGGATGACCAAAATCTTGACATAGTAGACAAGATATAAAGAGACAAAGTATAAAATCTTTTCCTGCCAGGATCCAAGAAATATGTGTTTGCTATGTTAGCTTATGTTCTTAAAACAAATCTATTTCTTGATTATTTTTTTTTTAAGATAGAATGAAATTTGATATCAGGCATTCAAAAAGAGTCAGAACTTGCTGCAATTTTCTACGCTTCGTTGAGTAGTTACAATTTGATTCAGCCCATAAAAACTAAGGCTGGAAAAGTGTCTACTTGAAACAACGGGAATTTTTGATATTTGTTTCACTGGGGCCGGGATGCCTCCCTGAGGAGGAGGGATGGGGACATGTTTTGGTTATTTGTATTGCTGTTTGCCCTTTCCCCTCCTTTCTATTTTTACTTCTAAAGACCTTTAGCAAACAATCAAAATAAAAATGAGAAAACTTTGAAGTTCTATAATATTGAAAATAATGGTGTATTTGGTTTAACAGATTTATGACTGATAATGCAACAATGCTATTTCTGCTCAGCAGCCTCATGGAGAAATGGAGCACAAGCATGAAGGGGTCTGGTTAAGCCTTTAAGGGTTTTAGGACATACACTACTTGTTAAAGGAGACAATACTTAAATGGACATATGCCAAACACTCAGATTATCTGATAACAAAAACTTGTTACCAGCAAAAGATGCTGGTCCCCACCCCCTGAGCACAGCCTGCCCACGCGTGGCCTTATCAGACACTGGGAATTACTCTGCAGAAGACAGTTGTGTTCAACAGCAGTGTTAGTAGCCAGGATATTCTGAATGATTGCGGGTTTTAAACACTTCAAGTCATGTATTTTCGCTAAGTAATCACAAAAGAAATATTTTTCAATGCTGTTGAGCAAGGGAAGAGCTGAAGTGAATAATGATGGAGCAGGATGCTGGATGAATGCACCGCTTGGGCTTAAAGGCCGGACTTGTCTGTACCTCAAGGTTGAAGGTAAATAATGGACAAATACACACTTTGCTAAGGTCTGGAGCTATTTAAAACTCGATCGATTATTTCTACTGGGGGAAAAAAAAAATAAATTTAGGGTATTTGCTTTTGATGTGATCCATTATCATCTCTCAAGCAACTACTGCTTCTGATCAAGCAGAAACTGTCAAGTTTCTTACCCCCGGTTCATGACTTTTTACTGGTTCAGGGCTCCACTGTACAGTGTGGATGGCAGTGTCCAATAGTGGCCTTGCCTGTGGGGAGGGCAAGGTTAAACACTTCTGAAAGAAAATTCTGAAAGACAAAATAGAAGATAAAGGGCAAAGGAATAAAAATATATATATATTTTGATTAAAAACAAAACAAAACAAAAAAACACAAAAAACCCCACGAAAAATTGCCTGACTCAAAGCAATTGAGGGACATAAAGTAGTCAAGTAAAAAAGCAATTTCAGGTCGTTTCTGGAGAGTCCTGCTGGGATCAACTAATCTGGTGTCTCAGTTAATGCAGCAGGCGATTGTCACCCAGTGGGGGTGAAGAGGAGAAAAATGTAACAAAAGGCTCAAGGGTGAGATAAGGACAGGGAGGGATCACTCACCAATTATGATCATGGGCAAAACAGACTCTACTTGGGGAAAAACGAAATTTAATTTGTTAGCAACCACATCAGAGAAGATAATGAGAAACAAAGACAGATCTTAAAAACACCTTCCCTCTGCCTCTCCGTTCTTCCCGGCTCTACCGCCTCCCCTCCAGCAGCACAGGGGGATGGGGAATGGCGGTTGCGGTCAGTTTGTCACGTGTTGTTTCTACTTCTCTTTCCTCTTCAGAGGACTCCTTACGCTCTTCCCCTGCTCCAACTTGGGGCCCCTTCCTACAGGAGAACTTATCCACAAACTTCTCTGACGTGAATCCTTCCTGAAGGATGCAATCTTTACCCATCAGGTTGCTCCAGCGCAGGTTTTCCCATGGAGTTATGGCTTCTTCAGGTGCAGCTCTGGTGCGGGGTTCTCCACGGACTGCAGATGCATCTACGCTCCACTGTTAATCTCCAGCAGTGTCAGGTCCTTTCCCACAGGAGACGGGTCTCCACGAACCCCTTTGGGTGCAGCCTCTTGCTCCAGGGTGGGGTCCTCCATGGGCTGCAGGTGGGTCTCTGCTTCCATGTTTCTCTCACGGTGGCAGGGGGCCCACCTGCCAGCTCACCACGGGCTGCAGGGGAATCTCAGTTCCAGCACATCTCCTCCTGCTCCATCTTCACTGATCTGGTGTCCGCGTAGCCATGTCCTCTCTCTGCTGCAGCTGCGCCAGGCCTGACCAGCCCAATGAAGTTTGGAGGTCCCAGCAGGACAAATTCAGCCCAGCAGGCGCCCAGGAGCCGGGTGCCCAGAAGCTCTCCAAGCCATGCCACCATGGTTGCTATCAGCTGGGAGGTGGCGGCCCAGCACAGGCAGCTGCCCGCGCAGGGGGCCAGAAGACAGACCTCCCCCCGCTGCCTTCCCACTCTCTTAGCTGTAGGTCCCACATGACATGGGTTTCTTTGTCCCTTCTTAAATATGTCATTCACAGAGGCACTGATTGGCTTGGCCTTGGCCAGAGATGGGTCCAGTGGAGCTGAGGAAGCTTCTTGCAGCTCCTTACAGGGGCTATACCTATAGCCCCTCCCCACCACCAAGCGCCCACCCCCCCTCCACGCATACCCAGCACAGCCACGAACAGGGGCAGCTGAAAAGGCAGAGCGTGTTCCTTCCAGCTAATTCTGTTACAGAAAGCGGAACAAGAGGCCTAATCTCCAGCGGGACAGGAAGGGCAGCTGAGGGAACCCACCTGCCCCCATAAGTGCCTCCTGAACTTTTTTGGGGAACACTAATGAAGCGGAGGAGCTCAGGACCAGAGGGAAACACCAGCAGCTTTGTACCACACATGTATGCCAGAGCAGAGGTCCTCTGAAACAGGTCAGTCAAGAACTGAGGACGGAGACACAAAATGACATAAATCTGAGATTAGTTAAGAATGGAAGAGATACAGAGCTATATTAATTGGCACTTGGTGGCAGATGACTTCCATCTGGTGAATAGTTCTTAGTGTAGGTTAGAAGGACAATACTGACACGCACATGTAAGGAGTTTCTATGCCAACAGGCACATGGGGAAAGACCTAGGTCTCAGCTTACATAGCCCCATGAAACCTTTTGCTTCCTGCTGCTAAACGTATAGAAGACTTCCAGAGATGGAGAGGCAAAATGATTTATAGGTGGGCTTAGAAATACATGCATGAAAGAAAGAAGTAACACTAACTTCAGAGAGGAATTGGTGGAATTTTGTTTTCCTTGACTCAGCTTTCAAGATAAGACAAGGAAACAGGAAGAAAATGTTTGTAATTATCAAGCCTGTTTGAAAACACAGAGCCAAGCTGAATCACCTGTCGTGGGAAGTCGAGCAACCTGATAACATAATCCAACCATTTTGTAAAGTACGGAATGATCGGACTTCTGTGGACCTCATCATCATCATCACGTCATTTCTCTCTTCCTCTCTCTTTCTCTATGCATACATGTATGTGTAGCTATATAAAGTGTGTATATTAAAAATATTGAAAAGGTAAAACCTTCCAATTTCATACCAAAGCAAGGAAGTCTCCCCATTTGGGTGGATTGCCCTGCAATTGTCATTATTTTTGTGAAACATCTCTTGCTGGCGGGTCCAGCAGACAGAGCTCTGAGACACCATGGCACTGGTGCGTTTGGGGACTGCCACCAGCAAAATAGCTGCTTATGAGCTCGAGGGAAAACTCTTTATTACAAAACAAATTAACTGATGGATATTATAAACTGAAAAGCTTAAAATGTACCTGACCTGTGAACTTTTTACCCCTTGTGCAAACAGTGGTTTCTGAGTGCTTTCAGAACCTCACCAGCACCAGTTCATCAGCAGCTGGCTGCAAGCCGCAGAGCCAGGCACAAACCCTCGGGGGTCGGTGGGGCCTTTGAATAGGCATTTGGACTCTGATCCAGCCATACCCTGCAGCAGTACTAATGACTTTGAGAAAGAACAAGCCCTAAACACTAATAATCAGGGTTTCCTAGGCCTTGGGTTTTTCCCAGATGGTCATTAATCCCCAGAAAACGTGTGCTGTGCCTCAGTTGTTAATGCCTAATTAACCCCATAAAGGCAGCACCTCTGCCATAGCTACAGGCTCTCTGTTCCCCCTTAAATGTATAGAAGACCCTGATAATTCTCCATCAAGGCATATGCTTTCCAAGAGGCACAACACGCTGTAGCCTATCAATTACATTCCAGTTACTGGGAAAAAAGATCCCTGAGGAGTATAGATATGTCTGATGACACTTTGTATAGCTGCAGGAAATGCATTAGCCATTAAAAACCTGCTGATCCCAGGACTGTATATGCATTCCAGATCCCTGTATACAATGTTCCCTTGGAAGTTATAATGCAGAGGAGAGCTGTCAGCTTTAGTAATTTCAGCTGTTGCACATCATGTGACTTTCCAGGATTCCTGAGAATGGTGGCTGTCATTGAACCAATCCGAGCAGCAATGAGCAACCATGACTAAGGAGGTAATAATTTATTAGCTCTTCACTAGCAGTGGGTGACTCAAGCCCTACCTCTTGCATCCACGACAAATTGAGAATTACCAAATCCTGGCTACACAAAATCTTATTTTTGGCCCTGTGGAGGCAGGGGATATTTTGACCCCTATGTTGGAGAGAAGGAGCTAAAGCGAAGAGGGAGATTTTAATCCTCCTTCATTTTGAATGCCCAGGTCAAATAATCTCTGACCAGATTTTTCAGAACACGTGATAGGATGTAGGTGACACTGGCACGGCTCCTCAAGGGAGACACCCCATGCACCTCTGCCAGCAAAGTGTTAAGTTTTTCACCTGATGCCAGCTCCTACAAATCCTCTTGTTAAACTTTTCTGTCTTAGACAATTCTTCCAGCATCTCTTCAGCAATGCCTGCCTTATTTCTGGTCTGCAAAAACGAGTCATCACCTTCCCTCCCATGCCTACCGTGGTTGTTCATCAGAGTGGGAAGTGCTGTTTGCCACCACAGTTTATGACAGAGACACATAAATTGTGTATCTCCAACCTACTTTCTGTTTGGAGCAAACATATTTAGAGAAGGAGGGAGAGTTATCTTCACGTCATTTGATTCCTGCAAATCACCTGAACTTGGTTAGTCCTGGCCTGGATTTTGGAAGCTCATCCATGCTGGCCAAATGACACATCTCTTTATTGCCTTCTCTATTTCATTATTTTCATAGTTCTCTTGAAATCTCTCTGAGAGAGCTGCCGAGCTGATGCTCCTTGCTTGCATGGGCTGTCTGCAGCGCAGTCCGGGAGCTGAAGGGCTGGGGAAAGATGGAGGAGCTGTTTCAATCATGCTTTAAAATGACTTGTTCCACATTTTTTGCTTTTGTAAACTGCCTTCAAATTTTAGTAATCAACTCAGAATTTGATAAGAGACAATTTCTCTCTTAAAGATAGAGATGTGCTAAATACACACTGTCTCTAATTCTCTCACCAGGATAGAAATTGGGGTAAACATGCTGAAAACAGCTAGTGAGTTACTCCAGCCAGCATGGTCCCCAGTTGTCCTCTCAAGCTTTCCTGGCTTATTTTGAAAGTAGAATAAGAAGCTCACAAACTCTGTGTTCAAGCCCACGCAACTTCCAGGACAATCTTGATACATACCAGAGAAAGAAGGGTCAGGAATCCATGTGGAACCTGTTAATCCTTTGCCATCGCTATTTACCTCAGTTTAACCCTTTTTTGTTTTAATGCCCAGATGGTACCAGCCCACCAGCCTGAAACACTGTTATGTTTATTTTAGCTTGTACCAGTCTGGCAGCTGGAATCACTCAGCCCCATGCACCACATCACCTGCCACCAGCTCAGACCCACAAAAACAGCTCGCTCAGGACGTTTCCCTGTTTACAGGTTATTTCAGCTTCACCTTTGCTGCCCACTCACCACTGCCCTTACTAGCACTGCAGTTCCTGTGCTTTTGCAAGTGGGGGGTGTGTGCTATTTAAAGGTTTGCTTCCCCAGGCCTAAAGGTAGCATTGTGTGGACCATGTGGAACAACAGCACAAGGCAGAGCAATGGAAGGTGGAAGCTCTGCTGTGGGAGCCTGGCACAGAGGTCTCTTTTCACTGGAGGTGGCAGCTTCCCACCTGGAAGTTGCTTTTCCTTTGCCCTAGCACTTTCTGGCTTTCACATACTGCTGGAAAGAGCAATGGTTGCCTGTAAAGGAAAGAGCAGCATTGAAAATGGCAGTGGTCAAAACGAAACCCCCCTCTAGCACCTGTGATTTTGAGGGCTACACAGATGGATTGGAGTAATGGAGTAAAGCTGAAATCTGAAGAGAGATATCTCTCTCTCCCCCTTCAAGCCAGAGTAATTTAAGCATTTGTGCTAATTAATCAGGTGATTCAGCTCTTTGTTTGGGAATCTTTCCTTGCAGATGATGGAGGTCACCTTAAGTCACCTGTCAGATTCAGGCTGATAAAAGGCTGTTTGGAAAGCAGAAGACAGAGATGTTAGCTCTCTTCAGGGACTGGGGTATTTTTTCTTTTCTGCTTCTTTTGAAACAGAAGAGGACTTCAAAAATACATATTGTACCTAACAATAGCATGTTAATTTTTAATCCTCACAGCTGTGATAAACAGGGAAAGCGCATCCAACTCAGCCTTGCAATCTGCATTAAGTGTGTTAATGGTGACGCACTGTTTCTCTGGGATTTACTGTGGTTGTTGTATAGGAGAGATGGAAGAAAGTTATCTTCTCCTAAAACCCTCTTTGGGTATTTCCAAGGTGATCAGACAGTTCCTTTTTTCTCCGGAATGACTTTTAACACTTTGAAAAATAGTGTGTTTTTTTCTCTGACATAGGCTATGCATGCTGAATAGCCTAGAAGATTTTAAATTCATTTTTACCTAGCCTGTAGGTCATGAATTTTCCCTAATCTACTTGTTCATTTAAGCTTCGAATTAGGTTTGATGGAACTGGAATTAGCTTTGGAAACAATCTGTCTTAAATTTAAAACCTATTCAAGCCCATCAGCCCTATCTAAACCTCACCTTAGCACTCCTGGATGAAATATCTGTGTTCCAAGGTGACCTACGCTATCAAATCAAGCTTGTTGAATTTGGATACTCAGGTAGAAACCTGAGAGCTTTTCTCCTAGATGAGCTGACCCCACCAGACTGAAGCAGAAGAATTGGATACCACAGTTTTAAGGAACTTTTTATAAAATGGTGAGAAGTTAATGACAGCCTGTGGGCTGGACCTTGGCACAAAATATCATAGAGCTGCCAGACTGTCCACTAGATGGAAGTGTTATCTAGTCCCTGCGTGGGGGATGTACAAGATCACCCCTTGCGAGGTCAGAAACATCACATGGACTTGAGAGGCCACAAAAATCCATCTTGAAGTGCCTTGTTGTCCACCTTCCCCTGCCAACAGCACACTCAGCTCCAGTTTGCACAAAGCGCAGCAAGAGGGACCTGCAACTGTGTTTAAGGAACTCGTTTGCCCACAGCTGGCACGCGGAGGGACATTTTGTCCTGGTATTATATGAGACCTGCACAGAGACTCGTAGTGCTGTGCGAATGGTGAGGGCAGGGAACGACAATAGTGAAAATCAAACAGAAGACAATACAGAAAGTCAACTGTATTCTGAGCTGCATCCAAAGCAGCATGGGCAGCAGGTCAAGGCAGGGGATTCTGCCCCTCTGCTCTCGTGATACCTCCCCTGCAGTGCTGCGTTCAGCTCTGGGGTCCTCAACATCAGAAGGACATGGGCCTGTTGAAGCCTCCAGAGGAGGGCATCGAAGATGATCCGAGGGCTGGAGCACCTCTGCTCTGGAGACAGGCTGAGAGAGTTGGGGCTGTTCAGCCTGGAGAAGAGAAGGCTCCAGGGAGACCTTCTAGCAGCCTTCCAGTACCTAAAGGGGCTACAAGAAAGCTGGAGAGGGGCTTTGGACAAGGGTGTGTAGTGACAGGACACGGGGCAATGGCTTTGAACTGAAAGAGAGCATATTTAGATTAGATCGAAGGAAGAAATTCTTCCCTCTGAGGGTGCTGAGGCACTGGACCAGGTTGCCCAGAGAAGCTGTGGCTGCCCCATCCCTGGAAGTGTTCAAGGCCAGGTTGGATGAGGCTTTGGGCAACCTGGTGTAGTGGAGTTTGTCCCTGCCCAAGGCAGAGGGGTTGGAACTAGATGATCTTTAAAGTCCATTCCAACCCAAACCGTTCTATGATTCTATGAAAAAGAAAGAAAAGGCAACAATTTTTGTGCAAATTTGGTGGCCCAAGAATTTGAGCAGTAGTTAGGAAATCTACAAAATGCAGCAGCTGGTGGTGGGATCTCACCTATTTCCCTTTATAACTAGGCACCTTGCACATGCCTCTATAAGCCTTTTGCTGTCGTTAACATTCTTGCTGTCAGTGCCACAGCTTCTTCGTTTCGCTGTTGTTCCAGCTAAACCCCACTTATCCACTATCCTGCATTTGTTACGGTATCTGTTTGGAGATATGCATAAAGCAAAGGCAGTTCCTGTCTCGCTGACACCAGCCAGCCCCAGCTCCAAGGACATGTCTCCCTCAAGCTGATGGGTAATCCAAAAAAACTACTGGAAGGTGGGAAAGCAAACATCGGAGAGGACAAAGCCTTGTGTTGCACACTCAGAGAGGGAAGCTGCAGCTCCCTGGGGAGACCTGTCGTCACAGAGGGAACACAGGTGAAAAGACAGGGCTTGGCAGAGCAGCATGGAAGTGGGAGGACCTGATCCGTGAGCAACAGCTGTATTGGAACCGAGATGCCTCCACACCTACTTTGCTGAAAGCCAGTAGGTCTTGCATCACTATAAATGGGTTTAATCATATGGCCAAGTGCCAAATGATTCCTCCAAATATTCAGTTATTAAAAAAATATTCAAAGAAAAATATTTGTGGGTGCAAGGTACTTCAGAGCAAAGTCACTGAAGTTAATCCTCACCAACTGTGATGAGGACAAGCCTTTTTTACCAGTACGTTGTGAGCCTTCAAAATGTTTTGCTGACATTTTTGACCTATTGTTTAATGCTCCTCTCTGAGAGTTGCAACTGTCCTGCCAATAAGTAAGGAAATAGTAGCTATTACAAGAAGGCTGTCTTAGATTGATGATGATATCAATTGTACGTGGGTACAACTCTTGATCCTATTTTTTTTTTTTCCAATCATGACACTTAAATTTTATTGTTTCAAGCACAATTTTAGCAGCACACGGTGTTCTTCTGTAGTAAAAAATCCAACACAGCACCATGTAACAAGCAGACATTTTTTTTCCCCTCCTAGAATAAAGACAGCATAAGATTAGAAGGGATTTATCCAGGTTTTGGACAAAAATAAGCTTTATTTGAGAGTGATTTTATAAAGGCAAAAATGTCATGTATTAATTCTTCCCCCTCCCTACAGCATCATTGATTCAATACACATTTGCCTGGCTTTTTAAGAACATTATTAACTGTCATTTCTTCAGGGTAATGAGATTTAATCATCCCTTTCATAATTACACATACTCCCTAGCCTCAGGGTGTTTCCAAGGTAAGCATGATCAGACCTGAGACAAAAGTGCAGGAAAAAGAGGGTGTGGAGACTATTAGTAAGGAGACAAAGGTAACAGCACCTGCTGAGAGAGCCAAGCTTTTCTGGAAGGATTATCAAAAAGGAAAAATTAATTTAAGTATGGGAACACACAATGTGCCAGGAGAGCGCAGAGCAGTTATGACAGAAGGAGCAACTGCGCAGTTCCCAGAGGTGGCTGTAATAATGATGACAACGTTTATACAGTACTTGATCTTTTGAAAGACAAGAAAAAAAGAGGGCAGGAATAAAGAAATAATTGGGGAGAAGATGGCAGAAACTGACAAAAAGGAAAAAAAACCTGTCTTCTTGGTGAAGACTGTGGCAGGAAAGGATAAAAAACAATCATCATAGAATGGTTTGGGTTGTAAGGGACGTTAAAAGTCACCTATTTCCAACCCCCCTGCCATGGGTAGGGACACCCTCCACTACACCAGGTGGAGTAGTGCCATTTGCTTTGCCCAAAGCCCCATCCAACCTCTCCATAGCAGAGGTGCTCCAGCCCTTGAATCATCTTCATGCCCTCCTCTGGACTCGCTACAGCAGCTCCATGTCCTTCTTGTGTTGGGGACTCCAGAGCTGAACGCAGCACTGCAGGGGGGTGTCTCACCAGAGCAGAGCAGAGGGGCAGAATCCCCTCCCTCAACCTGCTGGCCACGCTGCTTTGATGCAGCCCAGGACACGGTTGGCTTTCTGGGCTGCCAGTGCACATTGGCGGCTCATGTTGAGCTTCTCATCCACCAGCACTCCCAAGTCCTTCCCCTCAGGGCTGCTCTCAATCCATTCTCCACCCAGCCTGTACTTGTGCTTGGGATTGCCCTGACCCATGTGCAGGACCTTGCACTTGGCCTTGTTGAACTTCATGAGGTTCTCACAGACCCACCTCTCCAGCCTGTCAGGGTCTCTCTGGATGGCATCCCTTCCCTCCAGCGTGTCCACAACACGACACAGCTTGGTGTCATCTGCAAACTTGCTGAGGGTGCACTCGATCCCACTGTCAGTCGCCAACAAAGATGTTCAACAGCACTGGGCCCAATACTGACCCCTGAGGAACACCACTCGTCACTGACCTCCACTTGGAGACTGAGACATTGAGTGCAGCTCTGAATGCAACCATCCAGTCCAGTTCCTTTTCGACCAACTGTTCCATCCATCAAATTCATGTCTCTCCAGTTTAAAGACAAGGATGTTATGTGGGACAGTGTCTAATGCTCTGGACAAGTCCAGGCAGATGATGTCAGTTACTCTTCCCCTATCCATCAATGCTGTAACCCCATCATAGAAGGCCAACAAATTTGTCAGGCACTATTTGCCCTTAGTGAAGCCATGTTGGCTGTCACCAATCAACACCTTTTTTCCCATGTGCCTTAGCATAGTTTCCAAGAGGATCTGCTCCATGATCTTGCCAGGCACAGAGGTGAGACTGACTGGCCTGTAGTTCCCTGGGTCTTTTTTTTTTCCCTCCTCCATATCTTGGGTAACCAGGTCTCTCATTTCCTTCCGGTGAGAGCCCACATTTTCCCTATTCCTCCTTTTATCTCTGACATACCTGTAGAAGCTTTCTTGTTGCCCATGATGTCCCTGGCCAGATTTAATCCTATCAGGGCTTTAGCTTTCCTAACCTGGTCCCTGGTTGCTTGGACAATTTCTCTGTATTCTTCCCAGACCACCTGTCCTTGTTTCCACCCTCTGTAGGCTTCCTTTTTGTGTTTGAGTTGGTCCAGGAGCTCCTTGTTCATCCATGCAGCCTCCTGGTGTTCCTGCCTGACTTCCTCTTTGTTGGGATGCACCGCTCCTGAGCTTGAAGGAGGTGATCCTTAAATATCAACCAGGTTTCTTGTGCCCCTCTTCCCTTCAGGGCTTCATCCCATTGTACTCTACCAAGGAGATCCCTGAAGAGGCCGAAGTCTGCTCTCCTGAAATCCAGGGTAGTGAGCCTGCTGTGCACCTTCCTTGCTTCCTTAAGTATCTTGAATTCTACCACTTCATGGTCACTGCAGCCAAGGCTGTCCTTCAGCTTCATGTTCCCTACCAGCCCCTCCTTGTTGGGAGAACAAGGTTCAGCAAAGCACCTCTCCTTGCTGGTTCTTCTATCACTTGGAGAAGGAAGTTATCATCCATGCATTCCAGGAACCTCCTGGATTGCCTATGCCCTGCTGTGTTGTCCCTCCAACAGATATCAGAGTGGCTGAAGTCCTCCATGAGGACCAGGGCTGGTGAACGTGAGGCTGCTCCTATCTGTCTGCAGAGGGCCTCATTCTCTCGATCTTCCTGGTCAGGTGGTCTGTAGCAGACCCCCACTGCAGTGTCAGCTGTCCCTGCCCTCCCTTTAATCCTGACCTATAAGCTCTCGGTTGGCTCCTCATCCCTCCAAAGGTGCAGCTCCATGCACTGCAGCTGGTCTTTGACATGGAGAGCAGCACCCTCTCCTCATCTCCCCTGACTGTCCTTCCAAAAGAGCCTGTACCCTTCCATTCCAACACTCCAGTCATAGGATTCATCCCACCATGTCTCCGTGCTGCCAATAAGATCATACCCCCACAGGCACCCCCCCCCTTTCCAACTCCTCGTGCTTATTCCCCACCCCACGTGTGTCTGCCCAGAGGCGTTTCAGATGGGCCCCCGATGAGTCTGACTCCCTGGCTGGAGCCGCTGCAATTCCTCTCTGCTGCTTTTCAGGTGCTCTCAGCTTGTCTTGATGAAGCCTGATATTAACCCCCTCCCCTTTCAAATCTAGTTTACAGCTCTGTCAATGAGCCCCACCAGCTGTTGCGCACAGACCCTCGTTCCCCTTTGAGAAAGGCAAATCCCATCCGGTGCCAGCAAGCCTGGTGCCGTGTGGCCCGTCCCATTGTCAAAAACCCCCAAATTGTGGTGACACCAGCAACAGAACTACATATTACTAGACTGGGTACATCTGTTGCTTCCAGTGCTACTGCTTGCAACTGCAACTTTTCTTTTTTTTCTGTAAGATCAGAGCAATGAGAAAAGGGGAAGGAGAATGGAGTGGGAAATGGCTACCATGTCACATGGAGAGATGATCTAGCTCCCAGGAGCACAGGAGCTTTGAAAACATCGCTTTGTCCACATGCATAAGTCTGAAAGGTCTGACTGCACATAGCACAAGGCAAGAATTGCCCCTGTGCTGCCCAAGCAAAGTGCTGAAGACATATTTCAAAATGTCACCGTGCTGCGCGGCTGCGGTGATCCAGCAGAAAAGCAAGATGGGGCGAGTGAGCAGCTCCTGCTGACCCAGTGACAGGGAGAGAGAAAACCTGCAAAAAATAAGCATGCCCTGAGATATTTGCATAGCCTAGGTATGGCAACAATGCAGGGGCCATGCAGGGAAGTGTTCGAAGTGGGAATATGAGGAACGTAACCATGCAGGAGAAAGAATAATGGCAGGGGTTGAACTAAAGGCTTTGATTACAAAGCTCTAGTAAATAAGGTTGTGCTCAGCTGGACGTATTTAATCTAAAGGTGGGCTTGGGCCTTTTAAAGGTTTACTGGACAGGCAATCAGCATGAGGGAATGGTAGAAAAAATCCTCAATAGAAGAGAAATTCGACCTCAACCAATCTCACTGGAAACATCGTCTATCTGCCAGGAGTGGAGAAGGAGGAAAGGGCAACCTCAGCATCTGTTTCTCAAAACGCTCTGGTTCTACTCATTCTTAGTTTACGTAGAAAGTAAATAGTTCAGTAAGAGTACAGATTCTTGATGTAGGGGAACAAGGAGGCCACGGTATAAAGTCTGATTGAGATGTCTCCAAGGGTCTCTCACAAATCTCAGTTTTCTAATTGACTTTCTTAGTTCTCACTCTCACCTCAGTTCTCAATGGGAAATCGTGCTGTAACTAGAGCCTGCTGCAGAACTAGGCGGAAAAGCTGGGGAAAATCATCCCTTTCTTTTGCTGTTTATTTTCTCAGTATTTGGGGAAATGTGAAAGTTTCAGTTCTGTCCAAGCTGAATCACTGGCGTAGAAAAATCACTAACACAATGTGCAGGCATAGCTGTCTATAGCCAGCACATGTATTCTAGGGAGCTTGGAGCTGACAATGTATTTACTTGTTTACAGAAGCAGCAAAAACAAACAGATTCTTCATTTCGTCCCACGAATGTTTTATTTGCATGAAGAATTTTTGCGCATTTTAAGTGTTTGGACCATGTAACAAATACAGCTTATGTTCCCATTTTAATATTTTATTCTAACCTTACATATAAAAGACATGGGGTATTTTTTTCAGTCAGTTTGTCCCCTACCTCATCCTTCAGTATTTCCTTCAGTGCGATATTGGTTCCCAGGCTGAAGGTGTTCGTGATCCTTCCTACGCTGCCACTTCAGTATTTCCTTTCTATTTGCTTGTGCCACAGCATCAGAATAACAGCTGCGTGAGTAACTCAGTTAGGTGATGGTCTGGCTTTATTCTCCTGGAAAGAATCACAGAATGGTTTGGGTTGGAAGGGACCTTAAAGGTTGTCTAGTTCCAACCTCCCTGCCATGGGCAGGGACACCCTCCACTACACCAGGTTGCCCAAAGCCTCATCCTGCCTGGCCTTGAACACTGCCAGGGATGGGGCAGCCACAGCTTCTCTGGGCAACCTGCTCCAGTGCCTCACCACCCTCAGAGGGAAGAATTTCTTCCTTCGATCTAATCAAAATCTCCCCTCTTTCAGTTTAAAGCCATTGCCCCTTGTCCTATCACTACATGCCCTTGTCCAAAGCCCCTCTCCAGCTTTCTTGTAGCCCCTTTAGGTACTGGAAGGCTGCTAGAAGGTCTCCCCGGAGCCTTCTCTTCTCCAGACTGAACAGCCCCAACTCTCTCAGCCTGTCTCCATAGCAGAGGTGCTCCAGCCCTCAGATCATCTTTGCATCCCTCCTCTGGAGGCTTCACAAAGAAGCTGTGAAGAACAAGATATAGCAATTATATGTGGCAGGCTCAGGATAACGTTCTCTTTGCTCTGTTTACTCTTTCCTGCTAGGTCAACAGGCAGTAGAGTTGGCTGGCAAGAGCCGTTGAAGCAAGACTACTTGTGAGCCTCCAGCCTGACGTGCCCCTTTACTAATGGCCAGAGCTCAGCTGTTGTGCAAGGGGGCAGATTTGCCTTTCTTAGGGGCCACTTTGGGGCAGTGAGGCAGCAGGTTTCTATCCAATGCAAGATGAAGAAATGAAATGTGCTGCCTGAGCGTGCCCAGAGAGGCTGAGAGTAGCTGAACCATGGGAGCTATGGGAGACTTGATCTTCCAGTGGGATGATGGACTGAATTCCCCCAGGTGCATTCTTCTAACCTGCCCTTGCGTCACCCGGGGCTGGGCGCAGGACTTGTGCCCACAAGAGAGGCCGAAGGGGCAGCCTGCACCCCAGAGACCCTCTATCTGTCAAAGTCCTCTATCCCTGGGCCAGTAAGTCTCCTCCAGCCTGTTCAGATATCTTTGTGTACAGCCCTTCGCTGTGAGTGTTTCAGCCAATGTTACTCAGAGAGGAATAGTCCTTCTCCCAGGGCAGAGCATCTGCACTGGTACAGTGTGTACTTTGTACATGGTACAGATGTACTTTGTACATCTCACGTACAAAGCTCTGTGAGAAGCTGTAAAACTGATGTGGTGCCTGGGGAACTGCAGCAGCAGCTAGCCCCTGTAGGTAGTGCCTGTGCTGGCCATTTTCTTCTTTCTTTTGTACTTATGGAAGAGAAGAAAACAAATTTAGTTCCTGCTTCTGCTACTGCAATCCATTAACTGCCTTCCATTTCACAGCTGGTGCTATTTTCCTCAGGGGAAAGTGATGCCATAAGCTTGCTTTGAATAACGAAAGCTCGCCACCCCATTAATGGCTTTTTGAGTTATGCCTTTGAGGAGAGATTTTCAAAGGTACTGCATGAGATCCAATTTCTCTCTCTACTTGAGAAATCTTTCTCTCTTACTGTACAGGATCCAGGGGTGTCTGGGTCACCCGACACAGATAACAGCAGGGTCATGGCTTTGGCCAGGTTCCTCTCAGATAACTGGGCTGCGATGCCCCAGTAGGTGAGGTATTGGTGACCACCACCTTGAGTTACTGATTGACTGTTTACACCAGACCAAAAATGTGGTAGGTAAAAAATCTTTTTGTGTGGGAAATGTGTTGTGATGTAGAGAAGGGAAAGGAGGTATTTCTCCTTCTTCAGAAAGCAGCGTAGTAGTATCCAACTACTAGAGAGGATAGAGGATTTATTATTCGAAGGGTTCAACGAAATTAAATTTTAGTCTTGCCTTTGAAACAAGTTACATTTTTTTAAAAAAATACATTTATTGCTGAGAAGAGTAATCTAGATATTAGAATAGGAAATTGTGATTTTCTTGGATCTCCTCCTAGCTGAGTGTGTTGTGACTACCTGCCAAAAAGCAGTTTCAAAGCACATTCTCTGTACCTGGCTTATGGATGCATGTCCCTACATTCGCTGGATTTATTGTATATCTGCAGCTCCCACTGGCTTTAGCACTACTGAACATCCAGAACTGGAGTGGAAATTCAAAACACCAAAGCACCCAGAATCCAGAGCCACTCCCAGAAATGAATATATGCCTCTATGTGAAAGGTGTTATACTTCGTAGTTGTTACACGGCCGTCCATATAGATATCGAGCTGTATAAATACCAGTTATCTATATCAAACATTCAGATAATCATTATGTAATTTTGTGAACTTTATCTGAAGACTGTCATACAAATGTGAAGCATACCTTTCAGCAGCCCATTTTTCTTCAGGGCTTTTTTACCTGCAGTTTATATTTCATGGGTCTGACTCACCGTTTCCACAAAAGACAAAAAGTACTTACTGACCACTCTCAAACCCAAATTTCCTATATGGTAACAAGGACTCTTTCATGCTCTTAAAGAAAAACAATCCCTTCCCTGTATAGGCACCTTATACGAAAACAGAACGTACAGGGCATGCTGTGCAGAGCATCGTCCAAACAATAAAAAGTCAGTCCTGCAGTGACATTTCAGTTGAGCATGTGATGTCATAAAAGAAAGTACACTGAGTTACACAACTTCCTTTAGGCTGGTTTAGTTTTATGCTAAATTCCATGACACGTGACAAGTTAACGTGCTTTTATCTGGTTATGTCGAACTGGGAGACGGTATCCCCTTCCTCACTGGACTAACAATAGTTAAGGAGCAAAATAAAATACTTCTCCAGCCAAACTGGCTCCTGCATGATCATGTAGATGCTTAGGTAAGGAATTTTACTCATGTCAATAAGATCTTTGAAGTTGTTCAGACACAGAATTGTTTGCAGAAATTGGCCTGTGGTTTGCCTAATCAGTGTTGCAGTTTGAGACAGATACTTCTGGTCAAAACTCTGCTTTCTTTGGTCCTAGCTTGGGCCTCATTTCTGACCTCTCCTTGTTCCTAAATGCATGTTCAAAGCCCAACTTGATGATTCCAGTTGGTTTATTTAATTTTTCTTAATGTTTATTTCTTTGTACTGAATTATACTGTCAAGCACTGGAACAGGCTGCCCAGGGAAGTGGTGGAGTCACCATCCCTGGAGGTATTTAAAAGATGTGTAGACATGCCACTTGGGGACATGGTTTAGTGGCGGACTTGGCAGTGTTATGGTTTATGGTTGAACTCAATGATGTTGAGGCTCTTTTCCAACCTAAATTATTCTACGATTCTACACTTAGAATAAATTGCCATTTTAAAGATGTTACATAGAAGTACATAATCAGCTGGCCAAGTGGAACATTTGGTTTACTCTTCTCTCCATAAGAACGTCTTCAGGAAGCAATATGACATTACTTGCCCATCTGCAAAAGGTCTACAGCATTAGGAGTTTAATATTCAGTGCTAACAGATAATGACAAGGCTGATGGATTTAGAAATGCGGTGAGTGGCACTGCACTGTGCCAGGGACTATGCACCTTTGGGACAAAGAGGAGCTTTCCAGGAGACCAAAACCTGGTCACTTGTGCTGAGCTGAGCAGGGGAAGATGGGAAGCAAGAAGAGCCTGGGAAGATGGGAAAGAAACCAAGTTTGCAAGAGTAAAACATATGGGTGAAATACCGATAAATGCTGTACTCTTAAAAACTAATAAACACAATGACATAAAAAATACAGCTAGTTTCAGTGAAGTGATGAATATGTGGACCATCTTTTTCAAGTGTGTTATGGATCTGGGATATATATGGGATATTTGCATGGAAGGTATGTTTAGATAGAAACAGGAGAATGCTGATTATGTTCTCAGCATCACATGTAATGTGGGTTTTCATTAATGGTAGTGCATTGTCAGTAGACCTCATTGTAATGATGGGCTATAATTACCATATAATTTGCATTCATTACTGCTTATAAGAATTGCAAGTATTCCAGTCAAGAATAGGGTCATTAACATTTATTTCATTTGTGCTACGTGTTGAATGATGCTACCTGTACATTAGTGAGTATTTCTTCACGACAGTGCGGCAGAGGGTAGTGGTTCTCGGATGTGGTTTCACATCAGGCTATCTCTGGCTTCCAAGCTCTTCCCCTCCAATTACAAGTCTTTTTCCAAATACAGTGATGAAAGATGTAGCTTATGCTTTGGCCAGCCTGTAGGAGTTCTTGACAGAAGAAGAAAGCAAAAGTCTCATTCTGTTTTTGCTCGTATTTTTGCCAACAGTTTTCTTTTTTTCTGTGTTATCAACAGCCCATTATTATAGGGGAAGCCCTCATCAGCTACCAAAAGAAAAGGGGCATGTGCTAAGAAGAAAGTGCACCTCTTCCCTTGCACGGATCTAGAGGCCAGTCTGGTGGGCTGACACTATGGATGGAGGCACCTAGTCCCACAGACATTGCTTAGGAAAAGCTGTGGCATGTCTGCTTTTATCTTTCTATGGAATTAATTATGTTTCTAGCAGCAAAGAACTTGACTGCTGGGGACAAGCGTGTGCTTCTTAAGCACTGCACCTCTGGTTTTTTATCAGTGTAAATGTAGGCTCCTTCTTGCTTTTTAAGCAAATCTCTCTGCAGAAGGGACCTGACTCTTGCTGTTCACCAGTAGTATCTCCAGTGAAGGCAGTACAGCCATGTTTGTCTATAACTAGTGCAAATAGGCACCTGCTACACAGCTGGTGAGTGCACCCCCTGCACCAACACACTCCTGCGTCTGCTTTGCAGATATGCAAAAGCGGCTTTGGAAAACAATTCAGACCTACAAAACTGCAGCAGCTACAGAAAGTACCCCATTAAGGTCTGGTTTAACTGCTTATTTAACAAGGTGCAATTAACTTGGCGCTGGCTTTCCTTGTTTTGCTGAACCCTCCCATGAGGGCCCTGAACTGAGCAGTGAGCCATTTTATTATATTGTATTTGTGGATTTTATCCAGTGAAAATGCTGCCCATACCAACACGTTAGAGTTATCCCTTTTCGCACATCTGATTTTTTTTAATTGCCTGGAGTTGCCTTCTGTTGGATTTTGGTTGGGTGGGGTTTTTTTGACAGCAGGTGTTTTTAGTCAGTTCTGGAAAGGCAGCATTATCTGATGGCCAGAGCAGAGGGATAGACATCAAAGGACAAAGACTAAGGTATAAGTCTATTTATTTCTAACCACATGTTAGAATCTTAAATCTGCTACAATCTTAAATCCACACAGTAGTATTTCCAAGCACTAAAGTTGAGCCCTGCCTCAGTTACCAGCTGCTGACATTAACCACAATGATATATGTTGCTTTCATAAAACATTTCCATTAGGAATAACAGGAATTTAATAGGAGTTGACGTTATTAGTAATTAATACAGGAATTATAGCAGATGTCAGTGAAATCTGTGAATTCCCAAAATGTGCAAGTGGAAATAACATTCTCCAAAAACCAGTAATTTTCTGTTTCTGAAGTCACTCATTCAGTGCTAAAAGCACAGAACAACTCAGCTGGGTTCTGGATCACACCCTGTTTCCTTTACAATACTGCTATCAGTGAGCTCCCTGCCTGGCAGCTTTGATCCTGCACCCTGTGACCTCTCCGTGTGCTTCTCCCTCTTTCCAAAATGCAGTAACTTTGCTTTGCTACCAGCCTGTGCAGCTTCACCAGCCTTCTGATTTTTCTGTTTAAACCTGATGCTCTTCTATTTATATTACAGAGGAAAATAACGATGAACTCAGACCTACTGTGAATTATTTAGTTGATTAGCTTTTAAATTAATGAAATGAACACCACAGTTAGGTTTTGGTTTGGTTTTTTTTTTCTTTTTTTTTTTAAAAAAAAAAGTTTTTCCTTAATCTAATCTTGAAAATTGGCACTGAGGAATACTATGTTTAGAACAGGGCAAAGTGAGCAGAGAAGGACTAACAGCCATTTCTCACTTTGCTGAGCTACTTAGCAGTGCAATGGGCATGTGAACACACCAGCGGGAGCTGTAATTTACGGTTTGGCTTCCCTGATGTGGGGGAAATGCTCTATTTTAAACTTATGTGTCATCTATTGAGTGACATTAAGTCATTCAAAATAGATCAAATTCTGGTCCAGCTGTGAGGTGCCACAGAAGTGCATTGCTTGGAAGCAGAAAGAAACTTTTGAAAGTGACTTCTACACCACGAGCCTTGTCGTGAATTGAAAGCCAATCTGATCCTCTTCCCAGAGGCTTGCTTTATATTAGGAAAACTGGCATTGCCAGGAAGATATTCTAGCAGTGAGAAAATCATCTGACTGCAGAAATGCTGCCTCGCTGTTTTTCCCAGATTAGCTCTTCAGCAAAAATGATGGAGGAGGAGGAGGAGGTGTCAGCAGCATCCTGGGCCTCCAACACGTTGCAGGGGCTGCAGAGACACTCTTCAAAGGCACCAAAGCTGCTATGTCCCACTGGTATTAAAAGAGCATCCTCTCCGGGGCTAAAACTCTGACCCACTGATTTTACCCCCGTTACATCAATTGGGAGTAATTCAACTGACTTCAGTGAAATTCCTGCTGTACAGGAACAGTGCAGCAAAAGCAGGCTCTGGCCATGCCTGTCTCACTTCAGAGTTTACGAGAAGAGGGAAAATATACAAACTTCTCGCACTGGTGGAAGTAGAAATGTTTTTCCTTGTGCAGAGGGAAGCAAAATATGTCCTGCCAAAGTACATGCTGCATTTCTGCGTGTCTGCATAACCGTGTTACTCCCGTGAAGGGGACCTTTGGCACCTGGGACCCCTCTGAGTTATAATAGGAAAATGAAGATGGAAAAAAAAAAAGAGAGACAGAGAGACATAAAGGAATAACATTGCAATGATCCGCTTGGTTATATTGGTGCACCCCACTGTGCGGGCTCCTGTTTTGCTTCACTTTAAACATGTGCCTAAATGATTTATCTAAAAGGAAAGAGGCTTGGTTCAAATCCAAACAAAGGTGTGTGTACCTCCTCAAAAGAGAGTGAGTAATGGCAACTCATTTACTGCTCGTCAATCAGATTTGCAAAGATGATTTAAAGGCAAACATTTTCAGCAGCGTGAAGCATAAACATGGTCCTTTACTGCAGCTCAGTCGAGAAGAGGTTGACTCGGGATGACCTGGCCCTTTCTGCAGACCTACAGGAGAGGCTTTCTCAGGTGAATGAGACCATGAAAGAAAAATGCAGAAAAGCAAGAAGGCAGGGCACGGTCTAGAGAAGCTGTCGGTGGCTCCGAGGGAGGTGCCGGGCTTGCAGTGCAGGGGGCAGAAGGAGAAAACAGGGAGATGTTTGAGGAGGGGAAAAATCCTCCCTTCCTCACTGGCTTGTTCTGTCCTGGCAGAGTAAGGAAGTATCCTGAGCATCTGCTCCCTGCTACGCCTAGCAGATGGTGTGCCAGACACGCCGTTATTTGGATCCTCCAGCCATTCCTCCTTCGCCACTCCTGGCAGTGGGCCAAGTGTCCATCAGACTGGGTATCTGACCACTCAGGTCAAAGAACAAACCCTGTGGCTGTTGTGCAGTCCCAAATCCAGCCCAGGCATTCCATCGAATGTCCAAAGTTAAGTCATCTCTTCATCCTGATGCTTAGACATCTTAAGAATTTGGTTTCCTGACAAACATCTCTTAATTCCTCTGCTCATTTCTTGCATGCAGATGTTACCTCCAGCAGCTTTCTGCCAGGAACTCATCAAACTCTTGAAAATAAATATTTTCAAGCCACTCGAGCCTTTCAGGTTCTTCTTTTGAAGCACATTTTGTTTAAGAACAGTCATTGCCATACCTTACCCAAACATATAGCCAGCCCCAAACTGTTCTTACGGCTAAAGTTGTTGTTTTTTTTTTTTCTTAAATAGGAAACAAGAATAGGAATTGGGGACTGCTCACCAGGGTTTTTTAGGACTGTTTCAGGGCCAGTTTAAAGATTTTTTTCTTCTGATGTTTGCTATAGCTGAGCTGTACACAAATGCAGTGGATAAAAGGAGAAAGAAACAATGATGTGCTGTACTACCTTATTTTGGTACACTCGAACTAATCCAAAGTAAGATATGAAAAGAAAGGTGTTTTTAAGGGTTCTTATGTCTGCAGTTATCCCAGTTTCAGGCACAGGTTAGGTTGGCTTTCCACATTCGTTCAGCAGGGATTGTCAGAAAATTCAGCTGTTTGACACAGATCATGCCTACAGATACCTGAACATTTTGCAGCATTGGATCAGAATGCCTACATGCTTTGCGGTTTGGACTCAGGTTAAAGAAAAGTAGCATTGTAGGGCTTTGCCTTTGCTGTGATTTTTTCACTGGGGAGAAAGTCTTCTGTGGGTTAACTCCCACAAGAAGAAACATTATCCAACTTTATTTTAGTATTCAGGATGGTGCCTGTGTGATTCTACCATCTTGTGCTCGGTGGTTAGCTTTAAGATATCAGCAGGAAAAAAAGGCCAACGGTCTACCTTCTCTGCCTATTGTGTAAGGCTTATAGCATCTAAACGCACCACGACACCTTGAATCAGTGGGGTAACAGCTAAGCCTTTGCATTATTGAAGTTTGGGGACAGTGAACAGTGCCCGAAACAGGCAGTGGCCTCTGGCTGTGCGCAGGAGGAAGCGATGGGCCAGGCTCATTACAAGCTTTTATTACGTATCATCATTACCTTGAACAATGATGGAAACCTTAACTTTGACAAGCCACTCCAATTTTCCAAAACTGTGCAGAAATGCTTTTGAAATAGATATTGCTATATTTGTAATTGCTGCTGGATATTTGCCTTTACATCTTGGGCAGTTTATCAAAATAACAAAGTGTGAAACCTAGTAATAGATCTTCATTTTAAGAATGACCTAAAAAAGAAATAATTACTCAGTGAAGTCAATTGCGCTATGATGAGTTGATCAGCTCATCTCTATTAATCCCCAAAACTGGACAAGTCTCACAATTTACTTGTAAGCCCAGCAAGATTCAGGATGTGAACTGAAGCTCTGTGTCCTGAATGCAAGTTACTACATGTAGATTTGGGTTTCGGAAAGGGAGGAGCAGTGAAGGTTAGCTAATTTGTTCGAGTCCAGAGTTGCAGAGAAAAACCTGCGCATAATTAATGCTCAGAAAGTATGAGGTGAAAGAAAAGAAGCCAGTATTTATTATTAAAAATATCTTATTGATGAATCAGTTGTGAATGGGTGGGATTAGCAATGTTACCTAGCAGAGGCAGACAAAAGAAAAACATAGAAGGCAACAGATTTGAGAAGAAATCCTAATACTTAAAAACATAGTGTGGAGAAGTATCTGAGAGACAATGTTTTTATTTTCTTCACTTGGGTTTAAAAAACAATCAGGAGGTTTAAACCCCCTAAAAACATTCTAGGTTGCACAGTCATGGTCATGGTGATATAGCAGCATAAATCCAGTGCAAGAGAGTGAAGATGCCTTTACTTGAGAATTCAGCTTAATGGAAATAGTTCTAAACTTTTATTTTCACATTAATTTCATCTGGAAGTGGTGAGTTGCAACTGCTGCCAATTTAATGTGGGCATTTCTCAGTAAATCCATGGGGGAGGCATTGTTTTGAAGGCCATCAGAGCTTGAGCAGACCAGGAGCAGGAGATGGCTCCGCCAGCTCAACTGAATGTGCCTGGGGCAGGATTTTAGGTCATGAGGTCCAACGGAGGTCCTCTCCCAGGCCACGGCTGCCTCCACATAACCCACTCCCCAGTGAGTTTCAAGGTATTCTAAACTCATGCAAGATTCCCACCACAGACCTGTAGGATGGTTTGATTTGGAAAAAGAAGATTTTGTTAATTTACATCTCATTTACAATATATCTTTCTGCCTTCCTAGCGTGTTGGCTACGGCATTTGAACTCCCAGGGTCACCTGAGTTGAGGGATTGAAAGCAACTCCGAGGAGTTTAAGTGTCCCTTGAGTAACACTCTATCATTTTACTCTGTTCTTCATCAGATGCACCTTCTCCCACTGAGGACACCTGGTAGAGGCACCTCTCAGTATCCAAATCCAAATCCGCACAATTTGTGATGAAGTAACAACCTGGATTTTAACAATCCCTTTGGGGTGTAATACTGGAATTTGCCAACACAACACATTCCTTGAAAAAAAAAAAAAACAACAAACAGCTAAAGTCTCAGGTTTCGGGTAGGAGTTCGAAACGGGAAGGGAAAGCCAACACAGCGACTGTGCTCACCAGGCGTCTGTCTTCTCCGTCAGTCCATGGCTGGGCCAGTGTGAAGCAGAGATGCTCTCCTCTGTGTCCTGAGCTGCTGCCAGCCCACCAGCTCTCTTAGGGGGTAGTGGAGGAGAAGTGTATTTCAACCGTTTCACATGAAATGGAGTTGCCTGGAGGTTTCACAGTCCTGAGGCTGTATGGTCCAGATTTACTGAAGACAGTGGTGTGTTTTGCACCAGTTGAAAATGATGCAGGATGACAGGCAGCCCTAGGTAGTGCCTAAAAGTAACAGATGCAGGTTTTAAATGAACTTGGGCGACACGGCTTCAGAGGAACATAAAAACCTGACACAGTACTGATGCTGACATATTGATTACAGAGCAGGTCTGTGAGTATTTTCTGGCTTAGGCCAAGCAGATATTTTTTTGCCATTAACAAAAGAACTTCCCTGAGGAATTCTGAAAATAGAAAGCTAAAGGAATTTCACATACACACCACAGGCTGAGGGCATCGACTTGCTACTTCTTAGATCCAGGTGACTAAGCGTCACATCAGTGCTCACGGGACAAATACATCCCTACACGTGAGGCACGGGGAGCTCCAGGCAGTGTCAGGGCCCCAAAGAAAAATTGGCAGAGGCAGTTTCATGACTAAGAGGCAATACTCAGCCATTATATAGTTTATTAAAGAGATAAGGGTTTACACGTACCAGCACAGAGCATGATGAACATAGTCAGAAGCTGAAAGTATCTTGAAAAAAACCTGCAGCCGCGAGCAAGTATGTTGCTTTATGTTCTAGACCTTGTGGAGTGCTCAAGCGTGTAATTGTTTTTATTATGTTTGGCATTTGTTTACCAGTTTGTTACCAGTTGGTTTTGACACTGGAGGGAACTCCGAGATGCATTTGCTGCACTAAAGGTGGGTGGAGCTGCAGGGGAGCCAGGCGAGCTCTCCTGCTGTTGGAGGGGCGTCACAGTCATCTCCCCAACTCGGGTGTAAAGCAGGAATATATTCACACCACCTTTATGGAGCTGCTTAGGAATTACCATGGTCCAACGAAAAGAGGTGTTTGGTTCTGTTCAGCTTCTGTTATGTTTTAGAAATTAACTCTACCTGTGGCAGAGAAGTAAGTATTCCAATTTCTGTGCCTTTGCCACCATACTTGCCCAATGGTGTAACTTGTAGCAACAGCTGACGACACTTTCCTACCAGATTGGCAACTCCTTTTTCAAGCCGCATGGTAAAGTTGCCCCAGTATTACCGTCTCACAGCTACTTATGCCAGTTGAACTTGCTGTGAAATTTCCCTCCTTCTGTTGGACGGTCGGGCAGTACCCGAGCATCTTGTCCTGTGGATGTGCTTATCCTCAGGATGGCACTGGGGAATGCCGGTTTTGTTCCCTCTCGGTGAACGGAGAACTACTTCAAGCAGGAACCGCGCTGTAGCTGTGCAGCACCGGAAACAAACGAGATCCTCCCAGCTCTTCGGTGCGGCCGGGGCTGACAGCAGCACTCCGTGTGTTAACCTTTTGTTCTCCCCATGCGGATACAGCCTGCGACACCCTCCATTCTGGCAACGGGAACCGTCCCGCCATATCCGCGGTTCCGTCCTTGCACGGGAGTCATCTTTTTGTACTCGACGGCTTCTGACACCGCTTGCCTCCCACCCGTCCGGAAAGCGCTCGTTAGGCGGGCGCGAGCCGCCGGGATGCGAGCGCGGGGCTTCATTCCCTGCTGCACTCCCGCTTGGCCGGCGTTAGGGTTAATTTTCGACGCGCGGCTGGCAGGCCGGGCTGTTAAACCTCGCACCGCGCCCTTCACAGCGGGATGGCTCCCGCCGCCGCCCCGCGCGCACGGCCGCCGCCCGGCAGGGGGCGCGCTCCCCCCCGCCGCCGCCACCGCCCCTCGCGGTGCATGCTGGGAGTCGCAGTCCGCCGGGCGGAGCGCCCCGCGGGGCGGCGGCGGGCGCGAACTACCGGCCCCGGCGTGCCGCGCGGCGCCGGCCCGGCCGTTCCTTTTGAATGATTTCACCGCAGTCGGCGCTCGGGGGGAGTCTCGCAGCAGCAGCGGCGGCGGCGCGGGAGGGTACGCGGCGCAGCGCAGCGGGCGCCGCGCCCGGTGGTGGCAGCCCGAGCGGGCTCTGCCATGGCCGCCCGCGGGCCGCGGCGCTGTTAGGAGCGGCAGACGGGCTGCGCGTTCGCCCTTTCTTCCTCCCGCCCGCCTCGGCGGCTGGGAGCCGGCGGCCGCCCCCGCCGACATGTCGCTGGCCATGGAGGAGGAGGAGTACGCCAGGCTGGTGATGGAGTCGGAGCCCGAGTGGCTGCGGAGCGAGATCAAGCGGCTCTTCCAGGAGCTGGGCGAGACCACGCGGGAGAAGATCCAGGCGGCGGAGTACGGGCTGGCCGTGCTGGAGGAGAAGCAGCAGCTGAAGCAGCAGTACGAGGAGCTGGAGCTGGAGTACGAGACCATCCGCACCGAGATGGAGCAGCTGAAGGAGGTAAGGCGGCGGCAGGTGCCGGCGCTGCGGGGCGCTCGGGCCCGGCCGCTGCGAGCTGGGGGGCGGAGGCGGTTCGGGGCGGTGGAAGCGGCGCAGACGCCGCCTGCAGACCCGGGGGTGGCGGTCGGAGGGTCAGCGCGCCCCCCGGCAGAATTTGGAGGGGGCGGCCGGGGCCTGTCTGCTCCAGGCTGCGCCCTTCGCCCCTTCCTGCTCCAAGATGACAGCTCTCGGCGCTGTCCTTGCCTGTGCCTTTCCGACCAGGAAAGGGAGAAAAAAAAAAAAGGCTTTTCTGTCCCTTAGCCCCCGTGTGCCACGGGGACGTGGGAGGGAAGCGGGTGGCTGGTTTTCCTCGTCTTCCCGGGCCCCGGGGCCCGGCACGGAGCGGGGCCGCGGTCACCGCGAGCCCGGGCGGGCGGCGCGGCGGAGGCGCGGGCCGGGCCGGGGGCGCAGGGGGCGGCTGTCACAGGCCCGGTGTGTGCGGAGGGAGAAAGCTTTGGTTGGTGCGAATGACTCCCTAAACGCGGACCACCACGACAATGACGTCGCGGGCTTTAGTTCACGCAGCTTTGTTTTGGCGCAGTTGCCTGTTATTGGCGCTTTTTTAAAAAAAAAAAAAAAAAAAAAAAAAAGAGGAAACTTCAGCTCTAATCTGTCCGGCACAGGAAGGTTTATCAGAAGAAATGCTGTTTTCTTAGGTCAACCAGCACATGAGTTTTTCTCGTACAAGATCTTCTCTAGATGTAGACCACAGGAAAAGTGCTGGCTCAGGAAGAGCCGGTGCAGAGAGTGGCACTGACGTGCCAGAATGGGTAGACACATGGTTAGCTCTCCTTATGGGAGCAGAGCTGGTTCCGTGCCAGTCTACTACACGCTGTGTCCCACGGGAGCTTGTTTGTCTGCCTGTACCCTTGGTCATTTCCGTGACTGTTTCCGTGCAGGCAAACCCTGTGCTGCTTTTCGACTGATCGAGGACTTACCTTGATTGCAAAAGATCTAATACAGCCTAAGAAGTGAATATATGTGGATTTATGTGACCAGTGCAGACTGTATCCCATGGGTCTTTGGTTTAGCTCGTTTGGTTGGAAACGAATTTAAAGTAACATCAAAATAAGCCATTTCAAAGGGAAAGTAGATACTTGTAAATGGACTGGTACAAGATCAGCGGAATCTGTGAACGCCCTCACTTCCTGCATCCTCTATATCTTTTAGTCTTGTAAACAAAGCTTTGTTCTGCTTTTATGATGTTAAACAAGCATAAGCAAAAGAGGTTAATTACTTTGAATTACATGGCTGTAAATTTGTTAGCTAAATCTGCAAGCTGAATTGATGTACCGTTATAGCTAAAGCCACTTGAGACCAACCTGGTTACAGCAGCAGAGGTGCTACATGAAAGTCGAGGGTGGAGGCAGTCTTGAAAGGAAGGTGAGAGCAATAGAGTTGTGCTAAAGGGAAAGAAAAGCCAGTAAACCCGTTTGGTAGGTGGGATGGGAAACATGGCATCGAGAGGTGAAGGGACTGGCCCAGCGGGTGGAAGCCAGGTCACCTCCGTCACAGGTCGCACTTTATTCTCTGGGCTGTGCTCTGTGCGCTTGGGCACTGCATGTTTTGACTTTCAGAGAGAAAAAGGCTTGGAGACAACTTCTTTTCATTCTTTTAGGGCTGCTGCTGCAGAAGCTTGTAAAAAGAGATTTTTTTAAAAATATGAAAATGGCAGGATCAGCAATGATTCACTCCTTTTTGCTTTTAACATTCTGATAGATTTGCTTTGTGTGTGCATGTCCCGTTGTAATTAAGTCAAAACCTGGGAGGCAAACAATTCTGGGAACAGCTTCAAGACTGTGCTAGTTAGCCTAAACAGGGAAAAAGCATTGCTCTTCTGGCTTTCTTGTGATGCTGTGGAGGAATCTGGTCTGCATTAGGTCTTTTAAACCTTTAGCAGATGCATGAAGCATGCTCTCAGAGGAGGAGTTTATCTTCTTTGCTGTTTATGAAACTTCTTGCTTTTCCCAGGCACATAGACGATTTGCTACATGTTAATCTCCAACCTAAAGGAGCTCCACCTTGGGTTACCTGAGGTTGTTCTTGGGGAAGGCAGAGGATTGATGGTGACCAGAACAGGAGTGCTTTCCATCTCTTGCTTTTTAACTGTGACTTCATGCAGCCTTGTAAAATACAGCAATTCTAGTCTCTACAAATCTTATTTTATTCTTCTTTACTACACCTGGAGACCTTAGGAGCAGAAGCTGTGGTCTTACTCTGGCCAGCAACTCAGCCCCACCTAGCCGCTTGCTCCTTCGCCCTGGGTGGGATGGGGGAGAGAATCAGAAGAGTAAAAGTGAGAAAACTCGTGGGTTGAGATGAAGACAGTTTAATAAGTAAAGCAAAAGCTGCACGTGCAACCAGAGCAAAAGCTGCATGTGCAAACAAAGCAAAACAAGGCATTCATTCGCTACTTCTCATCATCAGGCAGGGGTTCAGCCACGTCCAGGAAAGCAGGGATTCATCACATGGAACGGGTACACAGAAAGACAAATGCCATCACTCCAAACGTCCCTGCCTTCCTTCTTCCTCACCCAGCTTTATATGCTGAGCATGACATCATATGGTGTGGAATATCCCTTTGGTCAGCTGGGGTCAGCTGTCCTGGCTGTGTCCACTCCCAACTCCTTGTGCATTCCCAGCCTGCTCAGTGGTGTGGTGGTGTGAGAAGCAGAAAAAGTCTTGACTGTGCAAGCACTCCTCAGTGGTAACTAAAACATCCCTGTGTTATCAACACTATTTTCAGCACAAATCTGAAACATAGCCCCATACTAGCTGTGAAGAAAATTAACTCTACCTTAGCCAAAGCCAGCGCACCATGTTACGCTGAGTGCTGTGCAGGCACACAGCAAAGTTTCCTGTCTTGCCAGGTGGTGTAGATTTGGATGCACTTTAATTTGCTTAATGTTATGAAGCACCCCATATCATGGCCCTGTTTATACCGTAGGTAAATGAGATCCAAGCGTGGGAACTCGGTAATAAAGTTTGTTGAAAGTACAGGCTTTTCTGCTGCAGTCGTCAGATCTTCCATAGCTTTCTGGCCAGGTTCTCCTACCTGCCCCTCATTCCTCATTGTGACAGAATTTCATAGCCTTAACCTCCACAGTTTTATCCCTTGGGTAAGTGCAGTATTTGCAATTCAAGTCCTCCTGGTGAAGCTGGGGAGCTGTTCTGTCCTTGCTTTGAGGCTTCACACCAACCTGTCCTTAGTCAGGGTCCTTGATAAATTGTCGATTCTTCCCTGAATTTGTCCTTTTACCTGCTTGGGTGCTGACTTGATCTCATATCTTTTATGGTAATTTGTCTGCATTGCTTCTCTCATTTTTGTTTGGGAGAACTAAATTTAAATACAAACTGTCTCCCCAGTAAACTCATTGGTTATCTTGAGTTCCACCTTTGCTTTTTTAAAAGGGAATTGATTTCAAACTTTTGTGAAATATTATAGATAAATAACATGGGTTTCCCTAGTTTGGAGAAATAAGATATTGGCCTTCTTGTGGTGAAATACTACATCACACTGTATGTAATTTTTATTGTTTTTTTCCGTTCTAAGAGAGAGTAATAAAGAGTTGATTCTGTAGGCTGTGTTCAACTAGTAAGTCCTCCTGCAAGCCTTTGTCTGCGATGATGCTAATTGTGTAAATTATAGGGCTGCCTGAGCTGGGATTTCTGTACTTGCCGGGAAGATACGTAGGACCAGCTCTTTGTGCGCTTCAGCTCACAAAAGTGATTGTCTGGGGATTCAGTTATGGGTGTCCCTGATGATTTTAAGGGAATGCGGTGTGGCCGGTTGGCTTGGAGAAGGGGTTATCTGCTTTGCTCAGTACCTTCGAGTTGCTTTTGAGACGTCAGGTAGATTTATAACTAACTATTAGCTCAGTTATGAAACTGGCTGGTGTCCAAAGCTCCTTTCTGATTAGGTGGTTATGTTGTATTGGTGGTGGTAGACTTGTGTTTAAGTCCCTCAGAAAACATGGGCATTATATTATGAATTATTTAATTCTATAATAATGTGAAAATATGCAAGTAGACTGTTGGCTGTCCTTGAAGTCTAAAAGCATGTGTCAGTACATCACAGTTAATGTGATGTATATGTTCGTATATGGTTTTTAAGGGGGAGCGGGGAAAAAGATAAAGCTTACAGGAAGAATGTCAGTGAGTCTTCATTTCTTTGCAGGGTGGCAGTGGCTCTTGTTTCTGTTTTTTGCTTTTAAGGATCGCGTATTGACTTTATGCCACGACATGAGTTCTCTGTAGAGGATTCCTGGGTAGACTTGGAAGCTGTCTTTGAAGAAAAAAAACCAATGTTCAAATAGCATCTTGCTTCTTCATTTCCCAGTAAGCTTAAGAGGGGTGTATGATGCAACTGAGGTGCTACGTCCCAGGTGGTAATATTTGTGCTGTTTATTTGAATGTGCTGCTCAATTAGAGTGTACAGTATCCGTGATCACTGAAGGAAGTTTTGCTTTGCTTAATTCACTTATGTACGGAACAGTTAATTGGATGTGGGATACTTCATCCAGACTGGTTTAGCTGTGCGCCTTCAAAAATGAAGGAGAAATTGTTCCCTTTCCTGTACGCCTTATATAATGCTGTATACCTTATAGACAGACATATAAGCTGGTTACTGAAGTAGCAGCAATTTTCCTCGCTGGATTTATCTACTTTCAAAGCATTTTACCAGTTGTGCTGCTGTACTGCTGCGCGTGTTTTGTGTGCAGGAGCATAAGGGCAAAGAGGGAAGAAGTGGCTGGGGTAAAGCCACCTAACAAGCCAGTGGCAGACTGAGATTAAATCCTCTGTGCTCGTAGTTCAGTGCTGGATTGACCAGGTCTTTCCATTTAATGATGGTAAATAACAATGTTCAGTAGTAGTACCTCTAAGGCCTCGGGTACACCTCTGCAGCCTCCTCCTGACAAATGTTCCAGCGTAGTACTGATTTCTGCTGAAAGGGAAGGACCTTGGTGATGTTTGAGTTTAACAGTGCTGGAAGGTTAGAGGTAAAATCGAAGGGTTTAGTGTATGAAATAAAGGAAACGTTTTTTAAATAGACTAGCTTAGGTGAAATTCAATTCTGGTTATACATACGTAAATCTAGAATATGAAAAGTACAACTACAAATTGATGTTGGGGAACTGGTACCAGTTTTACACATACTAAGGGAAAATAGTTATACTTCTGTGAACTTGTGGTGATGGTTGCTTGGACTCCATCACCTACCACACTTGAAATGTAAGAAGAGAAAAGATTTGCTGTCTCTACTGTGAAATCAGACTGAAAACCCTGGGTGGGGTGAACAAAATATTCCTGTGTAAACTAAGCTTCTTGCATTTTGATAAGTCATAGTTGGGTTATGTTAAGAGTAGAGCCATCTGTAATTTTACTCTGATCTCTGCAGTGGTATAGACACTTAGTCCTGTGTTTTGGAAAAGCTACTTTTCTTGCACATCCTTATTTTGGAAAAAGCAAAGCCTGAGAAGTTAAACATTCCAGTTTTTCCTGCTGTACTAGAAATAGTAACCTGTAGAGCTTCATGTTGCTAACTTAATTTTCTTTGTCAGTGTTCCTTGTACTGCCTTTCTTAAGAATCAGAAATAATAATGTTCTTAAAGTGATGATTTCGGATTATTTTCTTGTGAAATTGCCAAATTTGCTTCTTGGGCTTTTTCTGATAAAATTCACTATACTTTATGTAGTAGAACAACCATAAATACGTGGGTGAACAGTAAGGACCTTTGAGTGGAATTAAATTACAAAAACCACTTGGTGTTTCCAGAGGAGTGGTTTTCCCAAGGCTGCTGTAGTCTCAGCTGAAAGCTGAGTCTTTGCGAAACGTGATTTTTATTTTTGTTTTGTAATAATTGTCTGTGCCTTGGCCTAGAGTGAGGGCTGTCCCTGACCCTCTAGCAAACACTAGATAATTTGTTTCTAATTTTCTACATTAATTAAACCCGAGGTTTCGTGAAACAAAAGTTTGGCAGCAGTAGTGCCATTGACTATGTGTTTTTTTCCTGGAAGTGCGGCAGTGCTGGGTGTTTGCTGTCCTGGTGGAGGAGATACAGTCAACTGCACTGTGGAACTAAGCCAAATTCTCCTTTTTATTGTTTTTTTCTCTCTCTTTTTTTTTTTTTTTTTTTTGTTAGCAAATGCACAGCGTGTGCGGGCCTGTCCTGTCTGCCTGCTGGGAATTGCAGTCTGGGGGATGCTGCAGTGGCAGCAGCATTGTTGTCAGGCTGGCGGGTATGGACAGGGTCTGTACTGGGACGCAGTCTCTGTTGCAAACACTTTTTGTCTTTGCCCAGATACACTGTTCCCATTAGAAACTCCCATTTGGCATCCCTCCTTCAGCGCGCAGTCCCGGGTGAGGGCACCTGGGAGCTGAGGCTCCGCGTTTGGGCCGGAGGGCTGCCTGGTGCTCGGAGCACAGCGACGGGATCAGCAGCCGCCGTCTCAGCAGGAGAAACACCGAATCGGCTGCTGCGCGCTGGCAGCCTCTCTGCAGGTGCTGCAGGGGGGGATTCCTTCAAAGCCATGTTGCCGAGGGCTTGGGAGAACCTGGGGGCTTCTGATGGGCGCTGCTGTGTGGGTGGCGGCGGTGTGTTCCTAGTCCCTGAAGCAGAAGTTTGTGCAGCCCCTGGTGTGACACAGATCCTGCCTGGAAACGGGAAGTCTCAAACCTACAGTCATCGATGTTTTGTCGCATGGGGTTTTCGAGCAGCTCTGCTATGGTGATACTCATGGTTTACTCGTTTCAAATCACAATTCTTGCTTGCCATTTCGATATCTGCTGGAACAAATCAGGTGTGGCAATACCTAATTTATCCTGTTGAATTTAGGACTGTTTTTCTTCTAATTCGAAAGAAAATTGGAATGATTTGGAAAATTGCCTGGTTTCCCTAGGAGAGGGGCGAGTGGGTGGGAATAGCAGTTTGCAGGTCTGTGTGCCGCCCTGGAGTTAAGGGATTCACCATTTCCTCTTTTGCTCTTCTGTATGTGCGGTTGTGACTAATCTGTAGCAGTGTGGGGCCATAAGATGACTTCCAGAGGGTGATGCATCCTCCAGGCATTCATTTTCTTGCTTTCTCTGCTTTTGGCAGACTGCAGAGAATTGTTTGTTCAGATCTGGTAACCCAGCAACAGAGGAATATAATGGGGGTTTGAAATATGATCCACAAAACCTTAGCAGAGGGAAGTGACATAAATAAACTTTGCTATCCAAATGAACACAGGAGCCTCCATTTCAGAGAACAGCTGAAGTTTTAAGTGTAATAGCTGCAGAACTGTGACTTTTTTCTTATTTTCCCCTTCCTCCAGCTTGTCTTCCTTCTTTCCACCTCCTGCTTTCCTTCTCCACATCTCTCACCAGCTGTTTTCCCTACTCTGGCTGAAATACACACCAGGCAGTGGAATCACAGAATCACGGAATGGTTTGGGTTGGAAGGGACCTCACAGATCATCCAGTTCCAACCCCCCTGCCATGGGCAGGGACACCCTCCACTAAACCAGGTTGCTCAAAGCTTCATCCAACCTGGCCTTGAACACTTCCAGGGATGGGGCAGCCACAGCTTCTCTGGGCAACCTGTTCCAGTGCCTCAACACCCTGAGAGGGAAGAATTTCTTCCTTATATCTAAACTAAATCTCCTCTCCTTCAGTTTAAATCCATTGCCCCTTGTCTTATCACTACACACCCTTGTAAAAAGTCCCTCTCCAGCTTTCCTGTAGGTCCCCTTTAAGTACTGGCAGGCTGCAATAAGATCACCCCGGAGCCTTCTCTTCTTCAGGCTGAACAGCCCCAACTCTCTCAGCCTGTCTCCATAGGAGAGATGGGTTTGCCACCTGGACTCTGGGCAAGCAAGGATCCATGTGGTGTCCAGAGGGTCCTTTACATAGAAGACTGCTTGGCTCTGGGGTCCATCTGCCTGGAATGTTTGGCACAAACATGGCTGAAGCACTGTGTGGGAATGGATGTGATTTCTCTGCAGTCCTGTGGCTGCGTTGGGCGCTTGGGTCGGGGAGCAGCTGTGCCATATGAGGACCTACACAGCTCTCCTGAAACGAATGGCGTGTCTGGTGGTGTGCTGCACTCCTGCTGTACAGCCCCGGCCTCTGCCCTGTGTCGCAGTCCTTTATCTCCTTAAATCTTTTGTTTTCACCCCTTGATTGCTGCCAACGTGCAGTCTGGCTCGTAGCACCGTTGCGGCGTGGTGCTGAGCGCTGTGCTGTAGGACACCAGGCAGTAATACGGTGAATTTGTTAGGAAGTCTGTCCGCATGTCCTGTCTGTCAGTGCTGGACAGAACTGGTCCCGTAGCTGAGCTCTGGCTCCGAGGCAGAGAAGAATACACTTCCTAAAGGATGGATAAAGTTATTTCTTCGGTATCACTACAAACTAAACAGATGTTTGAACTGCCACCTAACCTGCCAAAACGAAACACGTTTCATTTCTTCCTGTGCACAGTTTGTTACATCTGATTTTAGTCTCTTTCCAGGGTCAGAATCCTTTTTGTTTTCAAATGATCAATGGATGATGTTTGTTTGGAGCTTGTTCTGTTGCATGAACAGATGAATCTAAAGTAGAAGGGATTTTCTTGCACTCCCTGCACACGAGGCTGTGTGTGTTTCAAGGGGGATTTGGTTGTGATGCCCAGTGGGGCTGAGCATCACGACATGTCTGTAGTCCAGCCCTTGCCGGAGCTCGGCGGTGGGTCCCTGCTAGTGGCTGTGAAGGAAACTTTTTGACAGTAAGATGTTAGGAAGGAAACAGAGAGAATGCATTTTCAAGCAGTCAGTATATAATTATGTTGTGGGTTTCTCTGATGTCATATGGAGGGGGCATTCCGCCTTTGAAATGGGAATCGGCTGTTGTGGGATGAATGCGACTGTCCCCAAGAGGCAATGAGCAGAAAAAAGCAGCGTGTGTAGCGTGTGCCCTCAGCTTTGGTACATGCTATCAAAAGAAGAAAGTATTTTGCCAAAACATACTTCCCTAAATAAATTTTGGTCTCTGATTTATCTGGAATCATTTGGCAGTGGTCCTGATTTAAACTTTTCTCTGGCACAGTTTAATCCAGTGGCTTTCTGAGACTTGTATCAATGTGCATAAAGGCTCCAGTCTGACTTGTATCTTTGTTCACTGTGTTCAGCAGCTGTGCAAGCAATTCCACTTGGCTCCCTTTTGGTGATGCTTTCATAAAGTGTTTTTAACCACTTCTTGGTTAAAAACAAATATTCTCAGCTGTTAAAATCAGATAATTGTTTTTCACATAAATAATGTCTCTTGAAGTGGGGACCAGGGATTGATCTATTCATTTCCAGCTCAAATTTTCTTCTGTCCCCTTCAAATTTTATGTAAATGTACATAATTTTGTGACTTCAATCTCTGCCATTTCTCATTGCAAAAGTCCATTTTACACGTTTGTTAATGGTTTTCATTCTGTCACTCAGCAGTACTGGGATGTTCTCCCACATCTTACAGCTGTGGTGGTAGGCAGAGGATTTTAAAGAAGCATTTGCATTTTGAATACATCAACATATTTAGTGTGACAAAACGTATAAGAAAATGCAAACCTTTGTGCACCCTCTGAAGCGTCAGTACCCTTAAGAAGGCTTTGTCTTGGCCTTGTCGTCTAGAAAAACACGTGGATTTTCTTTTCTTCCAGTTATAATGGAACGATAAGCTTTGTGATCTTAAATAAATCCAACTGCTCTAGCTTTTGTCAGCCAGCTTTCTGGTCTTTCATAACAGTATGATGCTTGTTTTTAAATTTGAATGGCTGGATGGTTTTTGAGATGAATGAGATGTTGTTGTGTAAAAAGCTGTCTTATGTGTACACACACAAGTGAGTCTAATGTAAAAGTGGGATTTTTAGCATACTGTATGGCTACATGAAATCTGCATTTAAATAGTGTGAATGAGTCAAATTCAAGTGGATGAAAACCAGAACGTTTTGTTAAGTTGAAAATCCTCTTGCTATGGCAGGTTTATTGGGCATTGCTTGTGTGTGTGGAGGTCTGCCTTTCCTGGTGGAAGGAAGAGATGCGTACAGTAGATTGCAATTTCAAGTATTACGCTGGCCTTAGTCTTGCCTCACAATTTCTTTCGTTGTGTATCTTTAATAAGAATTCTACTTTTAATCCAAACTCCTTTCCTTTTTTTGTGTCATTGGTTTTGGCAAACGTTTTTGAATTTTTTTGGTTTGCTCATGATAGGATATAATGGTCTTTTTGTCCTGGCATTTTTGTGATCGAAACCATTTCAGGTGGGCAGGAAGGCACTTCCTTGTGCAGCAAACCTGTTCAGAGGAGACAAATGTCTGCCCCTCTAGCCTCAAATGCAGTTTTTCGTAGACAAAATCTTGGCTTTGTGCACTGCCTATTTATTGGCAGTGTTGCCAGTCTTAAATGCCAAGATAGCAGGAATCGTGCCTCTTAAAAAAAAAAAAAAAAAAAAAAAAAAAAAAAGTAAATCATGCCTACAGTTTTTTGAAGTGAGGATAGAGGAAGGAGGAATCGAGAGTTATGTTGACTTCTTTCTTTTGTGTTCCCACAGAGGCTAGGAAGTACCTGAACTGCCCTTGCATTTTCCTCTCCTCTCCTGAAGAGGACAAATTCCATGACTCCCCAGTAGTTGTGTTTTAAATATCAAATATTTTGAGACCTCTGATACTCATGAGACGGTTTTGTATTTGCAGATCTCTAGTGTTACCTGAGCATCTAACCTTGTACAGATGTTTGGGCTCCTAAACCCCTAATGTAAACAACTGCATGCACAAAATCATGCCCTTAACTCTGTAGCTGATTGGGGTTTAATATGAGTTCAGGCTTGCACGCTCAGAGAGCTTTTGTTGCAACTTTTCTAAAAACAGCAGAAGAGCAGCCTCTGTTGTGCTCTAATGACTTATAAAATGGGAGATTTAATAGGAATGCAGATGGACCTGGAAACTTAATGACCAGGATTGCAATGACCTTTCTTCCCTGACAACAGGAAAATTATGTGCTAGCATTTCCTTGGAGCTCTTCCCCAGCATTTGGTGGGACAGCAGGCGTGCTGCAGCATGGATGTTCAGTGAGACACTCTCGTAAATACTTGGATTTTGTTCTGCAGTTACAGCACCAGATTTTTGTCTTGTTTTTCTCTCCCCTTTATTTTAAATGGATTGGGAATGTTTTATGGGCAGGAAATGGGAATGGCTGTTTTGTGAGCACAGCTGTTTTAAATAAACTTAAACCAGTGGAAGGGTGTTGAACTCTCTCCTTTAGGAAATGGCCAAAAACCTCATGGAATTGGAATAGCTCATTTGCTTTTTGAAACAGCAGTCTTAGTTTTCAAACTGTCCCTTCGCATCCTTAGTTTACAGCATCACAAGTTTCCTTACTGAGGCTGTTAAGGATGTTTCCCTCATTAAATTTGTGAGACAGTAAATTGAAGGAAAGGGATTTTGGATTTTACACTTTACTACTGGAGGTTAATCTTAAATCAACATTCATTCCTCCTTTAATTATGTTTGAGGTTTGAATTTCTAATTCTTGTTACCCTTGTTGAGAAAGGAAATACATCCTGAAATTCGAAAAATCTGTTTTCAAGGAACGCTTAAGGTACTTAAGCAATTCTTGATAAAACTCCCTTAAATACAGTCCATGAGATTAGCGCTTTCTCTCACATTTGCACTAGAGTACAGGCATTTAAATACTGAATGGATGGACTTGGCTGATTTATTGTGACTTTGGTGCACTGCATTAGGAAATCTCTGAACACATCAAACCTAATTGTGAACACAAATTTTGCCATGACACGCAACTAACACAATGTAGATTTCTGTATTACATTGGAAGTTAATAAAGCATAGATGTGTATTGAATATCTTGCAGCAGGACACAGCTACTTGTGTTTTTATTCCTTACTTTCCGTGTGTACATATGCACGTCTGGCAAATTCTAGCGTTACGAGAAGACTGAAAAAGCTCAAGTCTGTCTTTTTTTCATACAGTGGCTAAATGCAAGAAGAAAAGACCTTCAGTCTGCTGCTTTTTTTAAGCATGTGTTTTGAAAGATGTTTATGATCATTCACTTTTTAATATATATAAGGAAAGGATGTGTAAATCATTCTGTTATGTAGATCTTGGCAGCTGCCAGTTGAGTGGGGGAAGGGGCAAGGAGAGCAACAACGAGATAGGAGCTACTGACTGAGCTGGTACCTTTAAATCCTTCTTTATGCTGAGCATTATCAAAACATTCCCCATGACTGCCCAAGGTTCAACACAAACCTCCTTTGGATGTGCAGCCTTGTTTGATACCTTTCACTGCTTCACCCCCCCACCTCCTTTTTTCCTTTTTTTTTTTCTTTTCTGGTCTTCTACAGTTTTGAAAAGGGTCTTATGTCAGCTTTCCAAATAAACTTTGCTGGAGAGTTTCGTTGGATCTGTGAAAGGATTTTTCAAGGCATCCTTCCCAAAAGTGAATTGGGTAGTTTCTTGTTTTCTGGCTGCTAGTCATTCCATGCTTGCCATTGCATGAAAGTTTTGTTCACATCCCTTCTGGTTGCAGTTGGCTGAATTCAATCTCCTAATTTAATATGTGTCTTTTTGGCAATCTGGTTTGGTTTTAAAATTCCTTTGTGTTCAGGAGATAAAAGGGAATACGTGGACAAGACAACAAATCTCTTTTTGTAGTTGTTTTTTTTCGAAGGGTGCTGTTTCTCTCGCCCTCCTGCCTGTCGCCGTATGTGTTGTGCACTCAAGAGCCGCAGTCTTCGTGGATCGAAAGGGAATCTCTGAGGCTCGGGGTGACCGAAGCCGGACAGGCTGCACGGGGAGGGGGGTGGCAGGGAGGTCTGTCTGAGCTCCCCGCTCCCCACGAGAACAAGGAGAAACCCCAGTTGCTCGGTTGGACAGACATCAGCCAGCTCCAGCCTCTGTCCTGCCCTCCGTCATGTGTTCCTCTGCAAACCCACAGGGCTTGGGGTTTGTGTGTTACTGCTGCTGTTGTGAAAGCCCCGCAGCTGGAGGCAGAGTGCTTTGCATAACCTTTACAGGGCTTCTCCTTTTTCTGTTCATGAAGGGTTTTTACCAAAAGGCCTTCAAAAGTGAAAGCTTAGAGTAAAATAAGAAATATTAGTTTTACTTGAAATGTAACATTACTTATCTGTTACAAGCCTGTCATATTTTTCTTAAAATGTTAGCAGTTACTGTGTGTAGCTGTTGCTTTCAGTTGTAGGTGTGCTGTGTTTTGCCTTGCATGGGTTTATTTATATAATAAAAGTTGCATTGGGAATTTCTGTATTCCATATATGAGTTTTATAGCAATGCCAGGTGTATGAGCATATGCACAATTGACTTAAAAATAAACTGGTAAGCCTTGGCCCAGTCTGCTTTGTCTAAAGCATAGTTAGCAGGAAGGAATGTTGTTCTGCCTCTGGACAAGCAATGTCCAGACAATGGAGCTGTCTTACTCTTTGGGACTATTTCTAAATACTGGCCAACTTCAAATGAGAGTTTGTCTTTGCAGGACAGGTGAGTTTGTCAGTGGTGGAGAGCTGTTGATGGTCTTGTAGCGTGTTAATAGCTTGTGTGTCCCTTCTTGATCAAGGGGTGGTTTATCTGGGGGAGCATGCTGGGTGCCATGGTGGTGAGCAGTGCCAGAGGGGATGTTCCACTGGGAAGGTGCCACCCAACAGCACGTAGCCGACTCATCAACTGCGATGAGAGACTGTGCTTTCGGTGTGAGAATAAGTGAGATTCACCTTGCGATGGTTTGGGGCTGGGATGGATGGGAAGAGCTCAGGACATGCTGATTAGCACACTGGGCTCCTCTGGCTCCAGGGTAGGATTTGAAGGTTTGAATATAACATCTGCTAGATGCCTCCGGCAGCGCCTTCATTCCAGCCGTGTGTGACTCGGATGCAATAGGTGAAATATAAGGCAGCTATTTTTGTAAGTTTCTTCTTTTAGGGGCAATTAGTACTTTTTTTTTTCTGCATGAGTGCAGCCCATGTTTTCTACTGTGAGTCCCATTTGGGAAGCTATTTAAAGGTGGGCTGAAGCCAAAATATCCAAACTAATCCCTGGAAAATGAGACCGACTGCACTTAACTGGCTAAATCAGAGCAGTGTTTGGGGACTAGGGGTGTTTTAAAACATTTCCCCCCTCCCCCACTGGTTACAATGGAGTCTTGTTCTCAGATTCTTCAGTAATCGTAAAAATATTTTAAGAGCACATTTGAGTCACTTGGAACAAATCCAGCTGTGGAGTTGTTTAGCTCCAGCTTCGAGTGTATTTGTGTTGCTACTGAATAGTTCACAAAAACTGAAGACTGAACCATAGCACATACATAATTAGCCACAAACATCATGTGTCATATTTAACTTATTTTCCCCTTTTCTATTTTTTACCCATAGGTTATGGAGCCTCCATCTTTGGAGGCTTTCAAAACCCAACTGGACCATGTCCTGAGCAACCTGCTGTAGGTGGCCCTGCATTAAGCAGGGGAGTTGGACTAGGTGATCTCCAGAGGTCCCTTCCAGTCTCAACTCTTCTGTGATTCTGTTATCCTGCTGCTTATATGTGTGTGTTTTTTACAGACTGTTCTGTATAATATGCCCCATAGTTTGGGATACAGTCCTAAAGTTTGAACTCGTTTTTATGATTCCCCCCCAGCTATATTTAGGCAGTGAATACTCGCTGAATGATTGAGTAGCTGAATCTAGATTTTTAGCAAGTGGAGCATGTGAGGCATGTTAGTTGTTTGACTGGATTTCGGGAGGGCCGAAGGAGTGCTGGCTGCTGGGACACTTGCAGCATTACCTCTTGGGAAAGGAATGTGGAGAAGGGTCGTCTTCTGTCAGTGTCAGGCCTTTCACAGGCTTTATAGCTTTGTTCCTGCATTTAGGTTTTTGCAGTGATCCCACTCATCGCTCTCATGTTGACGAGTTTTGAAGCCCTTCTCTCATCCCTGCATGTATTCTGCATCATTCTACCCTCTGTCTTGCAAACTGCTGTTTAACTCCTAGAATGGTGTGCTTGAATTATGGTCACCTTTAATTTCAGTGAGGTTCTGGGGTGGGAAGAATCCTATATTCTAGGATTAATTTTGACTCAAGTGAGCCATGATTGATTATACTTTCCTGTCCTCCTGGGTCCCCAGTGGAGGTAAGCACAGTGGTGAATTGGAGGGAAACTGTACCTAGCTCTGTCCATGGCTAGTAGAATCAGACTTGAAGTATGTATCTTAGCTTGTGACTCCTCCTTTCTGAATTTTGGGAGGTTTTTAGGAAGGTGTGTTTGTTTTTTTTTTTTTAGGTTTTTTCCCCACTGAGGGCTGGGATGTAGGTTTTGTGTCAGGGCTGCTGGGACTGCAGACTTGAACATCGGGCTGGCCTGGAAGTTTGGAGGAAAACTTTCCCATTGTAAGGCTCTGTAATTCAGTCTTTCGTGCATATGTGCTAGGGTAGGGTGAGCATATCTTCTCTGGCAGTTTCATGTTTGAGACACTCCCCCACCCAAGGATTTACTAATAAATCAGCTTGACCTTATCCTCTCCGTGGAAGGAGAGAAGGAAGAGAAATGTCTCTAAAGATTCCTTGTTGCCTACTTGTTTGACTTGGGAAACAAGCAGACAGCAGGAGTACAGTAAGAAATGTGGTGACAGAGCTGCCAATATCTGCAGGTACATCTGCATGGAATGAAAGCTGCGTGGACTTACATTAGCTGCTATACTGGTTTGTAGCTGGTGGTTCTACTCTAGCCTATGTGGCCAAGCACCCTAAAACATAAATGAGTTATTGGGACTGAAGCAAATGGACCCTTTTAACGTGACACAAAGCCCGTTAACATCAAATTTGGTCTGGTGTTCCCTCTGACCTCCTCATTGTTAGGGTTTGCGGGGAGCGTAGTAGGGCATTCATTCCTTTCATGCTCCTCAGCGTGTGAGACTGCAGCTGGGGAACGTCTCTTGGAATTTGGCTCATCCGGGGAGGCTTTCAGGGCTGGCAAAGCCCCTGCAAGACGTCTGCTCACTTTAAGGTTCTTGGCTCTGGGAATTGTGAGAACCGGCCTTAAAGAGCGTTTATCGACCCCGTGATCTACCCTGCCTCTTCTTGATCAGCGTGGTTGTGTATGCCCTTATTTTCATGACAGACCTGTCCTGTACTCCCTCACAATAGACCTGCAATAGCATTAAGGTTGACACTGTATGTCTATGTGTGCTTCACAAGGAGTGTATTTTCTCGTCTTATTATCATTGTACTCTGTGGCAGGGTCATCTCCATAGAAAGTGATTAATTTGATGAAAGTATTTCTCTTGCCCTGGGCTCCTCTTTTTGCTGCCTAGTACCATGCTGTGTTAGTCATGTGTTAGCTTTGTCCTACTGCACATAATGTTCGGCTTTGTATGAAGAATGTGGCCTTAATCTTCAGTGGGCATCGCTGTACAAGGCAGTGGAGCCTCCACGAGATGTGAAGTTTATGCAGCTCTGAGTTTTGTTTTATTCCTCTTGGTTCAGTGAGGCTCTAAAGCTAGGTTTTATTTGTAAAAGATTGACAGAGCTATGAAGAACAGCCCAGTACTTGGTGTCTGTGTGCACATGAATGCTCTCCAATGCACAGGCTTGGATTGTTTAAGTCTTCCTCTTGTGTTTTAAGATAAGTTTTAATGCTGCCTTTGGAACTGGTGTTGCAGCAGAGCATAGAGTGTTTCTTAGTGTCTTGAAATTTCAGGACTGTAGATAATGTGTATATTTCTATTTCTCTTTCTTCTCGGAGTGCAGAAAACCACTGTAATAGTGGAGAAATTACATTCGAGGAATTTGAATAACATCTGTGAGGACAGCTAGAACTCCTCTTACTCCATTTCTTTAGTTTTTCTTTAACTTTGAGGCCTTCATGTACCTGAAAACAGTGTTTGTTTATAATGCAACAAATCAGCTTGCTCAAATTCCAGCTCTAAATGTGAAATGAGCTCTTAGAGAGACAGAGGATTCTTCCTTGTAGTCTTAAAAAATAAAATTCATCTGCTTCAGAATGTCACTGAGTGCAAAGTGGGTCTCTGTGCTTCTCTCAGTTCTGCATCGGGATCGTAGTTTGGTTTTGAGTTAATCATGCTTTAGACGTTAGTCCTGTATAGACGTACCTGATGTTTCTTTGGAGAAGGAACAGCAAGGGCACCAGTGACAGTGAATGCATGAAGTGTAATAATATCCAAGGCAATGGAAAGGTGGGTAGCATGCTGTTAAGCGTGCCCTTAAGAACAGCCATATGTTTGATTCTAAAAGGCTGAAGAATGTAGCTTTAAAACTTACTTCAGTCCTGGCTTTGCTCTTTACTACAGTCTTACACTTGCACTTCTAAACCCGGGAAAATGTGCTTTCGATCACAGCTCTTGGTGATTAGGGCAAACACGAGTGGAGATGTGCTACAGCAGCTCGTGAAGCGGAGCACAGAGGTGTAGCTTAACGCATTCCGTGGCACTGTAACCATCCCAGTTTATCTGCTGCATCCCTGCTGTGTGGCTGCAGTGAATACGTATTGCGCATCTGGGGTCTGGTTTCTTGCCAGGCCCAGCCTCTGTCTACAGGTAATGCATGTCTCTTAGCACATGACATCTTAAATGTAGTTGGATGCTTTCAGTCGTCTGTTGGCGGATATCTTCAGCGTCCGTGCAATTGCATCGGAGCATGCGGAATTGATACACACTTGATCCTGGGGAGAGTGGCAGAACAATGAACTTCTTTTATCAGCATGCCAAGAACATGGTACTTTGCAGTGGTTTGTTCAGGTAGGTAATATTACACAAGCACTCTGAATATTTAACTGCAAAAACTTATTCATCATTAAAAACCAAAACCAAGCAAGTCGAAATCCCGCTACTGTTTGTTCCTCTAAAGTGGCTTCCAAGGCATTTTTGAGTGCAATACCAGGCTACTTGATGTTGAAGGGAACTTAAATGTTTTGAGAAGATTGCCCTGGGCAAATGACACCGTTGTTCAAGTCAGGTATTTTCTCAAATAATGTGCAGTATTTCAAACCAGTGTGTGCTTACTTGCCAAAACTGAAGTTTGGTCATCTGCTTGCTTGTCTGCTTGCATGTGTGAAAACTAAACAAAAAGTGTAGTTCTCTCATACTGGTAAGTTTAAACCAGCACTGTTCCTTGCCCAGGCTAGGGTGATTTCCCTGTCCTACGTGAAGACTTAGCGGGAAATGACGTCTTGCGTAGACTTGTGTCTCTGACGGTTACTGGTTAGCTGGATTTGGTTAAGGTGGGATGTTTCTAAGGACTCTTACACAGCTCTGTAGGAGGCCATGCTTTTTGATCTTTACTTTGGAGACCAGCATGGGAGGCAAACTTTGGCCTTCGGCTGAGGTGTCGGAAGCAGTTACTGCACAAAGGGAATGGGGGCAGTTGGCTGCCCATTCACATCTGAACAGCAATGTGGTCCAGCAGCCAGAGGCTTGCAACTGATATTCCCACTCCTACTTTCTCCTGCCCTTGATTTTGTTCCTCTTCCTCAGTTTTCTCCTGAACTCCATTGCAGTCTCTGCCGTGCAGGTTCCTGTGAGGCTGTCAGAAATACCAGGCACTGCCAAGCATGAGTAAGAAGTGGAGGGGGAGGAGGTTTCACCCTAGCCTTGACTATGTGTAGAAATTACTGCTTTTCATTGAACTTTTAAAAATAAAGCTGGCTCGAGTTAAATTGTGCAGTAGGCTCCAGGATGTTCTATGGCAGCCTAAACTGGGATTATTCCAGTTTATTTTTCAAGCACAGATGTAAGACAGGTGTTACTACTGCATCAAAATCAGTTTGAACAGGAATTAAATTTTCCTGCGCTCGCTTCTGGAACAGCTTTAAGATTGCTCCAAAAGACATTTGTAGTGGACTCCTGAGTGGCTATGAGCTGCTGGATCTTGGCAGGGATCTGGAACCCTACACCTGAGGCATGTCACACATCTGCTCCGGCAGAGCTCTTGCTGCCAAAAATAGCTCCCGATGCCTCTCTCGCCGGCACCAGGAATGGCAGAGTGGCACAGTGAGCCACAGTCTGTGCAGAGGTGCCTCTGCTGACCCGGCCAGGCTGACACCGGAACAGAAGGAATTGGCATCTCCTCTGAGACAGGATCTGTGCCTGAACTAGGCGGGCCCCGAGCTGAGCCAGTCTGGGCTCTGTGATTTCCTTCCCTTTCTGAGGAAAGGGAAAGCTGCCGGGCACCTCCTGCCTGCCCTCCTCTCCCTCGCCCCGCTGGGTGCTGGTGGCCAGGGCAGCCGTTCTGCCCAGCCCCGTGCCTGGCCAGTGACAGCCCGGGATGGCTCTCTGCTCCTGGCCGTGGAGCTGCTGCCGGCTAGTTGGAAGCTTTGCAGGATAAAGGCTTTTCATTGCTGCCCATGTCTGCCAACTCCTATTGCAATTAAAGGGTAATCTTTTCTAAATGGTGCTAAATTAAGGGTAAATCCCTCCCTCATGCCACATAAGAGGATGAATCCCTGGTTTTCTAAAAACAGCTTATTGTTTGGGCCACTGTCCAACCGACCCATACAACAATGGTCTGGATAATTTGATTGTTGAGAGGGCTCAAACTTTTTGCTCTGTTTGTGTAGATCCTACTTGAAAGTTCCCTATGGAGGATATGGAGAAGTAGAGGAGTTATTTACCACTTCCTTATGTTGTGTTCAGTCTGAAACCTGGGCGAAGTTTTTGCTGGCTGAACCCCTTCCCCTGGCTGCCGCGGTGTTGGGGAGGTGACTTTCCCCGTGACCGTGTGTGCCGGGTCCGTGCTGGCAGCGCGGCAGCCGCTGGCCCTGCGTGGCGTGAGCCTTGCGTAGAGGGAAATGGTCCTGGCAGCGTGCGTCGGTTTGTTTTAATCAGGGCAACTGTGTGCATGAAAGTGTTTATTTGCTTATAAATATGTGGTTTTGTTTTTAAAAGGGTTCTTAAATAAATGCAGTTGAGGAGTAGGGAGGGAAGGGGCAAGAACAGGAACACAAATTGGTGCCAAACTCATCAGTGAATGTGCTATTGTAAAACGTATCTAGAAGCTTGTGTTTATTCCATGTTTTAACACAAGTTCCCTGGGGGAGAATAATCATTTGGGGAATTTCAGTGGCATGATTCCAGCAATAGGATCTGAAATCCTGTGATATTATAAAGTCGTATTATATAAAATCCTCTATTGTTATATAAGTTTTTTTTTCCTTCTCATTCACTTATGACCAGATATATAAATGTCTGTAACGTTCCTACAAAGATCAGACCTGGTTTTGGTTTTCTTAAAGGGTATGCAGGCTCCAGGACTAGATGACTTCTGAAATGGTCTGGCATCACCAAAGTGTAAGAGTCGGTGGTTTTTGCTGGGATGCTGGCAGGTGGGTTCAAATGCATAACCTCCTTGGGCAGCTGAATCTTCATAGAGGTGTTTGGATTATAATTAATGGCAACAAAACCTGCATTATGTTCATACCAAATGTGAGTTCAGAACTTGAGTCAAGATGAGTTTACTTGGTTAAAGATGGATTTTCAATTAGCAGCTACCATCTGTAGCAAGTGTTCAGAAAGCAGCTGCACCCATGTGAAGGGCCTCTGGCTGGAGATATGGTAAAAATCTTTAAAAGACATCCCCTGTCTTGGAAGACAAAACCAAGCAAAATTCAAGAGCTGGCCCAACAGCTGCGCTGATGGGAAGTGGCCTTTGAATTAGTCCTTGCAGCAGTTAAAAAGTGAAGTTCCCTCACACGTCCAAAATCCTAAGTGAAGTTTCCTGTATGCCTTTTTTTTTTTTGAAGTTGATTGACATTTGTTTCTTTTTAGTGGGTATGGAAGTCAGTGAGAACACTGCTGAGGAATGTAAGCATTCCTCTCTGCTTCCTGCTGCTCTGCTGCAGTCTCCTGCCCTGCCGGGATGTGATGAACTTGTGAGCACAAGAAGATAAAATTAGATCCATTCAGAGGAGAAAGAACACATCATTTTTATTTTTAAGCACTACCATGCCATCGCTTCATTAGCACTATTTAAAAAGAGACAGTCTGAGCTTGGCCCTTACCTATTTTGATTATGTTTCTGTGTATGTGGTTCTGTCTCGTGGTGTTTGTCACACGGCTGCGTGTGCCGTCTGCCGTGCAAACCAGAGCTCTGCACACCTTTGCGTAGTGGCTGTACCATCGTACCGGTTCTGCATCAGCAGCTCTTCGTACCTAAGTTTGCAGTTGGAAACAATTACCCATGGAGCAAGGCCGTGAAAATGAGATTCTTGTCTCCTGAAATCATGAAGCACGTGTCAATATTTTTAAATTTGTCTGGAGGAGGGGAGAAAATCAGTTCGCTAGATGTATGTGCGAAGTCTCAGTCATCTTGGTCGGAAATTAATTCTTTGAGATACAAGATGCGTTTATGTCTTGACTTAGCTATAAACAGCTGTATTCCACCAGCTATTTTAGGAGCCCTAACCTAACTCTGATCTGCTTTCAAAGACTCCAGAATTCACGGACTTAATTTACTGCCTTTTATTTCTGCATGTCCGGGGCTTTGGAATAAAGTAACAATGTAGATTTTTCAGGTTTCTTGTCTTTGATAATTTTGAGCAGATTGCTAAAGCTTGATCCACTCCTTTCCTTTGTAATGTTTTTTTTTGCAGTTTCTCCCTGCGTGTAAATCCATCATGCTGTTTGAACATCTTTATTGCTCTTCATTGGATCCTCTGTAGCACTAGTGTCATTTCAGGCTTCAGACCTTGGCTTTGGACTCCAAAGACAGAGATTTTCAAGATAGTCTTCTGGAACTTGTTGTAGCGATCTATATTTTTGTTGATTTCTAACTGTAGTTAAACCACTTTTCTGCGTGCTCTGCTGAGCAATCCTCTGAAGAGTTTGGTAATGCTGTCTTTTCTGTATTGAATCTTGAAAGTTTTGATGCATCATTTCACTTTGAAGAATTTTTGGGGTTTTTTCATGGTTTCCTTTTCTGTTGAGATGCTTTACAGTTAAAAATCTACATGAGTTTTCTTTTCTTCATAGTCTTAATTAACAAAAAAAAAATCCTTTGGCATTACCGAAAGTAATCAGCCTCTTGTCCTGTTGTAATTCAGTCATTTATTTTACCTAATTCTAGTCTGTCTCTGAAGACAACATTTTTCCTTACTCTTTCCTATTGCTCGCTTGCTGCTGCATTGCTGACAAGGACAGGCTGCTGACTGTTGGGTTGGTTTTGCTGTTTTTTTGTTTTTGTTTTTTTTTTTTCTGAAGACCTATTTTATTTTCTGGTGTGACTTTTATTTTTTTTTAAATGACAATTCCTCTGAAATTTTTTGAAGTTGGGAGTAGACCACTTTCACCCATTTTTGGGTTTCTCAGATTACATCTGATTTGGAGAATTCTGACTTTATGCTGATTTTTGGACACTGGGCCTTCGTGTGATAAGGTAGCTAGACAAGGAGTCTCCTGTTGCACTTAGCAGCTCGATCTTTGCAAGTGATGAGACTCATTCCCTTCCTCTCCTCCCCTAGGCAAAGCTTAAGCTTGTCGTGGTGAAACTGAGAAGCTTCTGTATGAGAAAAAGTCTTGTGTTTTAAATTGCTCTTTTTGAAAATCTTGAAATACATGACAGGCTTTCAATTTTCTTAAGAGCTGTAGTTTCTCTCGGGTAGAAGCTTAGACCGTGCCTCACTTGTTATAAAAGTAAATTACCATTTGGTCCTTTTCCTGTCCTTCCATAATCTGCTTGAGACCTGGCTGTGGTTCGGGGCATCCACAAATGTGCATGTGAACATGTAGGTCCTTGTCAGTGTCTGTCCTTAAATCACATTCTCCTAGTTAGCCATGGCAATGGAAGTGACACTGTTGTGAGAGGAGAGGAAGCTGCAATGTCCTCATTGTGAATCCCAATGGCATGTGTTTGCCGTAGGAGGCCATCAGATGAAAGGTGTGCACTCGCTTACTCTACAAAAAAGATGTGTCTTGCTGTACAAAAAAGATGTGGACAGGGTCCAGAGAAGACACAAAGATGATGAAAGGACTGGGAAGGCTGTCATATGAGGAAAGGCTGAGAGAACTGAGTTTGTTCAGCCTTGAGCAAAGAAGGCTTAGGGGAGACCTTATCACCACGTCCTAGTGTTTAAAAGGTGGCTACGAAGACGGAGACTTCCTTTTTACAAGGAGTCCTTTTTACATGGGAAAGATGAGGGGTAATGGGTACAGCTTACTGCTGGGAAGATTCTGATTGGGCACAAGAGGAAAATTTTGCACCATGAGAACAGTCGGCAGTGGAATAAGCTCCCCAGGGAAGTGGTGGATTCCCTGACATTGGGCACTTTTAAGACTCGGCTAGATAGGATGCTGGGCCATCTTGTCTAGACTGTGCTCTTGCCAAGAAAGGCTGGACCAGGTTATCCTTGAGATCCCTTCCAGCCTGGTATTCTATGATGGTCTGGCATTTACTTGCATGAGGGCAAATCTGCAATGTGTCTGGTGTGATAAGTGGAGTCATCCATATAAACGATCTGTGTGGAGTAAACTCTGGAACTTGAACTTTCAATGCAGGGATCGTGCTGACTGGTCTGTCTTTTATTTTTAAAAATAAATAAATAAAGGGAATTTGGAAAGCTTTTGAGAACATGGATTTTTTTCCACTGACATCTTTTGGTGAAAGGAGGAAGTATCTAAATGAATTAATTCTGCCACGCAACCCATGTGGACACACTGTAATTCCTATTTGACTCAGAAATGTGCCAGTTTTGAGGAAGGATATCTGCTTTTTTTCTCATCGGTTTCAGTTGTGGTGTTTAGTGCAATTTGAGCAAAGACCGTTATTGCCAGCTAAAGTGGCAGACGTCACTTCTGCTGTTTGCTGGTTTTATTTATGGGGCTGAACTTCAGGAAGACCTGCCCTGCTTTGTGTACATGGGGAAGAGCAGCTCTGAGAAGTAGCTGCCAGGTGTAATCATAGCTCTAGGGACCTTTGTGCTGACATGCACTGTTTAATTCCTCCTGAAATCGAGACTGTGTGGCCTCTTTCATGGAATTTCTATGAGTCTGTTGATTTTAATTTACCTTCTCCTTGTTTCCATGCTAACTTGTCTGTCACCATTTTTCCTTCTTGCTTAACAGGGGCTTAAGACTGCGGGATGTTGAAGGGCTTTGTGCTTTTGATGATTGCCAACTGATTGCTGTCATACAAGGTTATTCCTGGTGTAGCTGTATTTCATAAATAGAAATCCAATACCTACTACTAAACTTTACTGTTTCGTGCACCCTGCACCTGGCTGCATGTTTTGTTTCTAGCTTGTAGCTTCTGTGGCTGTTCGCCTGTATTCTTCTTACTCTAACCCGTTTGCTGCACTTCAGGCAGGATACATAAAGTCACATAATGTCTTACTGCAATCCAGTTGGATCAAAGCCGTTCTGCTGGGCTCTCAGGGAGGAGGACCTACAACAGTAGCCTCTGGGCTGTGTTTGGCTGCTGATGTCGGTGCGGTCCGCGTGGACGCCGGTCACAGGCATCCTGTGTGCAGAGCACAAGCTGGACGTTGCCTGTAGTGGGTGACTTCGCATCGCTTCAGCTTTGCTTTCGTGGCAGCTCTGTGCTGGTGAAGATGCCCCTGTTAACAATGGCAATTTTTTTGTGTGTGAGCGTGTTAGACTAAAGCCTGGTGAGGAGAGCTCTATGCTT